>NW_011888903.1:1913935-1936215 GCF_000151845.1 Pteropus vampyrus
TTTTCAAGAGCTGGTCACCTGGGCTGGGAGGGGCATGTGACTCCCTGGGTTTAGTGTCATCTCTGTTGTGCAAATGAGCTGAGAACTAGAAAATTCCCCCTGGCTGGAAACTCTGACTTAGTGATGTGTCTACTTGGGGTTTGAGCTTTCAAATAGGAAGTAGCAGCTGCTATTGGAAGATGCTATGCAAGGTAGATGGGTTCCCCAATAGTGGCACCTGCCATTGCGGTCACTAGGCTCCATGGCTCTAGCTGCCAACTGAACAGTATAGTAAAGAGGAGCCAAGACTTGTTTAAAGGCAAACCAGCCAGAATGATTTGGTGATGAATATTTTGGAAAAAACGAAAAAGATAGAAAAAAAGTCAAGGGAAGCTTTTAGTTTTCTAGAAGCCAGAGCCATAGAAACTTCCAGGCTGGTGTTGTTATCAGGGAGGGAGGACACATCTCAGTCAATTCAGACCAAAGTTAGTTTGAATTACAGGAGAAGAACCTTCTGGGCCAGATAGAGAAGGGCCTTCCTTAGGCAGAAAACCCAGAGACCAGAGTAGAATCCTGTAGGATCTGTTGTCCTCAGGAGACAAAATAATGCTTTGTCATGGGTCAGAGGGGTGATGGGGTGGAAGGTGAGCAGGTGTGAGGCAGCAGGTCCTGCAAGTTTCTGAGAATCTCTGTATTGTGCTCATCAGGGATGCCAACTTGAATGATCCTGGAATGGAAATCTAAAGAGCTTTACCAGCATTCTACTCAAATTAATTGGGTCTCACTCCAGAGCAAAACCAGGAGAACTAGGAAAGGAGCCTTTCTGAAAGCAACACTATTACCTTTCTTTAAAGACAAAGACCAAATATTGCCAGTATTCTACAAGTCAATAATTCCTAATGATTTCTTGTGACAGCTGCAGTTTTGCTCGTTGCGTTGTTACTCTTTGTCAGCTTCCTGGACCAGAGCTGCATGTTAAGGAGCACAGGGCTCCTCAGTCACCTTCACCATCAACAGGTAATCTAAAGAATTAATGATGATTCAAAAAACAAAACAAAACAAAATGAACAAACAAAAACACAAAGCAAAAAGTAGACTACTACCTTACCAACATCAACGAAACATCCAAGCAACAAAGTAGAAGGCTATCCAAAATGTGGACATTAGAATATTTACTATTATTCTTTATGAAACAAATAACTACAAAAGGAAATTGTGAGCAATTTTTTTCCAGCAGGCTGAGATCTCAAGAATGCCTGCTCCCCAGTTTCAGCAACCACTAAGTTTACACTTTTTTTCCTGGTTTTTATTATTCTGGTAATATGAATTGAAAGAAGAAATAACAATACTGCATGGAGAGAACCCAAACCAAATAAATCTAAAATATGTAGTAAATGCTTCCCCCCATTTTCGTTCATTTTGGATGCTGCTACTAAACATTTAAGTATTATAATTTAAAAAGAAATTTTATGCCTTTCTTGTTTATTTCTAGGGTGAGGAGAAGATAACATTTTTGCTTTTTTATGACTCTCTTTGAAAATGTGCAGCATAAAGTTCCTCAAAAAATTTTTGCCCTTAAAGGAAAAAAAAAAAAAAGATTGTTCCACCACATAATACTCAAGTCACCTCAGGCTTACCCTCCCCGAGCCTCAGGTTTTGCATCTGTGCTGATCTCGTGGTTGACGTTATAAGGATCAAGTGACAGAGTATGTGTAGACGTTTGGCATATTATCAACACTTAACACTTATTAACTGTTGGCTATTAATTTTTATAAACCTGAAGGGGATTTTTATTTTGAGATTTATGCTTCCCATAGGCCTGGGGGAAGAGAAATGCAGGCCAAAGAGTAGGTGGCGACAGTGAAAGAGTCACACAGGCAAATCTCAGGGTCTGTGGGAAAAGAAATGATAAGTTGCCTGTCATCTATATTCTCCTGTCAACATAGAAAGACAATAAACTCCACAAAAAACCTCAGCAAAAAAACAACAAAAACACACAAACCTCTATGAAGGGAGCACAAAAGGAAAATGATGAGGAAGGCTGATTTTGTAACTCTCGGCCTATGAAGAAAGCTTCCATTTGATGACTTATTTGAATCAATACTGATTGAAGAAAGAGAAATCACCAGAAAAACTAGAAAAACAGGGCAAACGAAGGAGTGTGAGAAAGCCACACAAACAATACAAAGGAGAGGTATGCACAAATGAAGTTGTATTCCGTGAAAAGGTGTAAATTTATAAAAGGCATGTAGGTACATATACAATCATAATTTTGTAAAACAGATACTCACAATAATAATAATGAAAAGAGATTCCGACACGATTAGAATATATTGTTCAGGAAAGTTTTAAAGATACTTAAATCCAATGTAAAAAGTAAACAAGGCACTACAAAATAGTTTAATATTATTTAAAAATTGTTTTTGTTATTACTGTTTTACTTCACTCATAGTCTATCAATTTTTATAAGTAGATGTTCCCTAATTTTGATATTACCTATAAAGGCAATAATGAACACATTTATAATCATAATTAAAACTAAACCACCAGAACTCTTTGGGTGGGATAGGATGCTGGTTATGCCAAATTGGGACACGCAGGATATCTGAGAGACTTCTCTGAGAGAACTTTTTTAAAAAAATAATTCCCCTCTAACTCTCCCCCAATCTAGTCTTCCTTTATGACTTACACTTCTCCAAATGTGGCCCTAAACTCACTGTATTATAAGTTCCTGTTGATTTTCCTCTCTCTCTCTCCTTTGGACGACAAACTGAAAAGGTAGATGATAAATACTTGTTGAATTAATGAAGTCAACAACCATTTATTGGATGCCTAGTGTATGACAGGCACTGTTTTTGGGGATGTAGCAATGAGCGTGAGTGCATAAAGAATCTCTGACTTCACAGAGCTTTCATTCTAGTGGGAGGAAACAGATAATAACAAGAAAATAAACATCTGTAGTGCGTCAACGGTGATAAAAGCCATGGATAAAACTAGAGAAGACGTGTGGGGAGTACTCGGGTAGGGGGCGAGCACCAAGCAGAGGAAATAGCAGTGCAAGTGCCCCGGCCCAGCCTAAGCTACACACTTGATGTGTTGCAGGAGCAGGCAGGCGAGGAAGCAGTTAGAGGAAGGTAGTCAGAGATCAAATCAGAAAGATAAACTGGGTTACAGATTGTATAGGACCTGGCAGGTCGCTGTAATAACTTGTTCTTTTTCTTTTATTCCAAATTATTTAAGAGTCGACGGGAGGGTTTGAGCAGAGGCGTGATATGATCTGGCTTTTCATGTTGAAAGGATGACTCTGGCTGCTGGGAAGAATTAACATGAGAAAGCAAAGACTAAAGTAGCAAGAACAGTTGTAATTATAATAATCCAGGCAAGAAATTATGGTGGCTTCACCATGGAGGGATTGCACAGATTAGGGTCTGGAGTCACTGATAAGGCTATGAAATGAGACAGAGAGAGAGAGAGAGAGAGAGAGAGAGAGAGCGCAAGCGCAAGCACGACTCTAGGCTGTTGGCCTGAGTGACCAAGAAGATGGAGTTGCCTTCTGCTGGGCGAGAGAGCACATGAGGAGCAGTTATGGGGTGCGGGGAAGACCAGAAGCTTGGTTTCGGATATACGATCCTTTCTGAAAGCAACACTATTACCTTTCTTTAAAGACAAAGACCAAATATTGCCAGTATTCTACAAGTCAATAATTCCTAATGATTTCTTGTGACAGCTGCAGTTTTGCTCGTTGCTTTGTTACTCTTTGTCAGCTTCCTGGACCAGTGCTGCATGTTAAGGAGCACAGGGCTCCTCAGTCACCTTCACCATCAACAGGTAATCTAAAGAATTAATGATGATTCAAAAAACAAAACAAAACAAAATGAACAAACAAAAACACAAAGCAAAAAGTAGACTACTACCTTACCAACATCAACGAAACATCCAAGCAACAAAGTAGAAGGCTATCCAAAATGTGGACATTAGAATATTTACTATTATTCTTTATGAAACAAATAACTACAAAAGGAAATTGTGAGCAATTTTTTTCCAGCAGGCTGAGATCTCAAGAATGCCTGCTCCCCAGTTTCAGCAACCACTAAGTTTACACTTTTTTCCTGATTTTTATTATTCTGGTAATATGAATTGAAAGAAGAAATAACAATACTGCATGGAGAGAACCCAAACCAAATAAATCTAAAATATGTAGTAAATGCTTCCCCCCATTTTCGTTCATTTTGGATGCTGCTACTAAACATTTAAGTATTATAATTTAAAAAGAAATTTTATGCCGTTCTTGTTTATTTCTAGGGTGAGGAGAAGATAACATTTTTGCTTTTTTATGACTCTCTTTGAAAATGTGCAGCATAAAGTTCCTCAAAAAATTTTTGCCCTTAAAGGAAAAAAAAAAAAAAGATTGTTCCACCACATAATACTCAAGTCACCTCAGGCTTACCGTCCCCGAGCCTCAGGTTTTGCATCTGTGCTGATCTCGTGGTTGACGTTATAAGGATCAAGTGACAGAGTATGCGTAGACGTTTGGCATATTATCAACACTTAACACTTATTAACTGTTGGCTATTAATTTTTATAAACCTGAAGGGGATTTTTATTTTGAGATTTATGCTTCCCATAGGCCTGGGGGAAGAGAAATGCAGGCCAAAGAGTAGGTGGTGACAGTGAAAGAGTCACACAGGCAAATCTCAGGGTCTGTGGGAAAAGAAATGATAAGTTGCCTGTCATCTATATTCTCCTGTCAACATAGAAAGACAATAAACTCCACAAAAAACCTCAGCAAAAAAACAACAAAAACACACAAACCTCTATGAAGGGAGCACAAAAAGAAAATGATGAGGAAGGCTGATTTTGTAACTCTCGGCCTATGAAGAAAGCTTCCATTTGATGACTTATTTGAATCAATACTGATTGAAGAAAGAGAAATCACCAGAAAAACTAGAAAAACAGGGCAAACGAAGGAGTGTGAGAAAGCCACACAAACCATACAAAGGAGAGGTATGCACAAATGAAGTTGTATTCCATGAAAAGGTGTAAATTTATAAAAGGCATGTAGGTACATATACAATCATAATTTTGTAAAACAGATACTCACAATAATAATAATGAAAAGAGATTCCGACACGATTAGAATATATTGTTCAGGAAAGTTTTAAAGATACTTAAATCCAATGTAAAAAGTAAACAAGGCACTACAAAATAGTTTAATATTATTTAAAAATTGTTTTTGTTATTATTGTTTTACTTCACTCATAGTCTATCAATTTTTATAAGTAGATGTTCCCTAATTTTGATATTACCTATAAAGGCAATAATGAACACATTTATAATCATAATTAAAACTAAACCACCAGAACTCTTTGGGTGGGATAGGATGCTGGTTATGCCAAATTGGGACACTCAGGATATCTGAGAGACTTCTCTGAGAGTACTTTTTTAAAAAAATAATTCCCCTCTAATTCTCCCCCAATCTAGTCTTCCTTTATGACCCTGGAATATCTTACACTTCTCCAAATGTGGCCCTAAACTCACTGTATTATAAGTTCCTGTTGATTTTCCTCTCTCTCTCTCCTTTGGACGACAAACTGAAAAGGTAGATGATAAATACTTGTTGAATTAATGAAGTCAACAACCATTTATTGGATGCCTAGTGTATGACAGGCACTGTTTTTGGGGATGTAGCAATGAGCGTGAGTGCATAAAGAATCTCTGACTTCACAGAGCTTTCATTCTAGTGGGAGGAAACAGATAATAACAAGAAAATAAACATCTGTAGTGCGTCAACGGTGATAAAAGCCATGGAGAAAACTAGAGAAGACGTGTGGGGAGTACTCGGGTAGGGGGCGAGCACCAAGCAGAGGAAATAGCAGTGCAAGTGCCCCGGCCCAGCCTAAGCTACACACTTGATGTGTTGCAGGAGCAGGCAGGCGAGAAAGCAGTTAGAGGAAGGTAGTCAGAGATCAAATCAGAAAGATAAACTGGGTTACAGATTGTATAGGACCTGGCAGGTCGCTGTAATAACTTGTTCTTTTTCTTTTCTTCCAAATTATTTAAGAGTCGACGGGAGGGTTTGAGCAGAGGCGTGATATGATCTGGCTTTTCATGTTGAAAGGATGACTCTGGCTGCTGGGAAGAATTAACATGAGAAAGCAAAGACTAAAGTAGCAAGAACAGTTGTAATTATAATAATCCAGGCAAGAAATTATGGTGGCTTCACCATGGAGGGATTGCACAGATTAGGGTCTGGAGTCACTGATAAGGCTATGAAATGAGACAGAGAGAGAGAGAGAGAGAGAGAGAGAGAGAGAGAGCGAGCGAGCGCGAGCGAGCGCGTGCGCAAGCGCAAGCACGACTCTAGGCTGTTGGCCTGAGTGACCAAGAAGATGGAGTTGCCTTCTGCTGGGCGAGAGAGCACATGAGGAGCAGTTATGGGGTGCGGGGAAGACCAGAAGCTTGGTTTCGGATATACTAAGTTTGAGTTGCTTACTGGACATACATTTCTGTTATGTATTGAATTCTCCATCCAAATTGAAGAGTAGGTGGTATTTCTTTTTCTAAGAGGAACTGAGAGTTTATGTAGCAGCCTGGCAGGAGCTGAAACTGTGGAAGGGTTGGGGTTATGTTTGATTGTTTTTGTTCAAAAATAGGGAAACAGATTTACATCACACAATCCCATTTTTCTTCAGCAATTAATACAACATTTGACAGTCTTCAACAGCCAGCCCAGGGATATTAGCGCTCAGTGTGTAGGCTTTTGGATTAAGGTAATTCTGAAGGGAAGCTTAGAATTATAAAACGTATGTGGGCCCTGTTGGGAGAAGTGGTCTGCCATGGGCCCTGACTGTCATTGCAGGCCCTCGCTGAGTGCACAAGGAGCATGTTAGGCTGATCTGTCTCCTGATACGGTTTCTCTAGTTTGTCGCACAGGTGATTAATTGGGTCACAGTGGAGGGGAAATGGTTTGTTTGCTGCCCATTTGAGTGTTGGACCCTTGACCCTGGGTTCCTCTTCCACAAGGCAATCCACTGCATGTGCAGATGTCACCTGGGACCAACCATCATCCCTGTGTTACATGGGACAAGAGGTACTGATGCAAATGTGCTGATGTTGTCAGCTGTGCTGTTAGTAGTAAAGTCTTTTGTCTTTGACCTAGGAGTCTTGCGCCTTCTGCCAGCATCCACAGAACAGAAATGGAACTTTTTAGAGTATAATTTGCGTAAAATTTCAGAGCCTCCACATTTCTTGACTGGCCTCATCTCTCTCAAAGGGGTTGTCTAAAGCCCCATTCTGGGATGGAGGAGTAGTTTATGGAACATAAAGGGGATCATGTCAAATGCCCAGGCCCAGTGAGGAAAGACTCTGGTTCCTTTCTGAATGAAGTAACTGTTGGGGCAAAATGAAGAAAACTGATTACATGGAGTTGAAGGTCTTAGGCTAACCTTCGATTTGTTTATACTCCTTTACTCACCATGTAGTGGTAAATGTGAGTCCTTTCTACCATCCCTTAGGACTGAGTAAAGGATGGTGACAGGAGGAAAGATCATTTTCAGGGTAAAGGGAGAGGATAATAGCTGTTGAAAACAAAAGAAACCCAAGTCCACTTTTGCTTAGGAATAGACAGGTAGCTAGGCCACAAAAATGCAGAACCTTTGTTTTTTGCAAAAAGAATACATTTGCATTTATTTTTAAGAAATTTAAGATTGGCTATGCTATTGACTGCTTAACCTTCCCCATTTATATTCATTATTCTAGAGTGTACCTCCCTCCCTTGTGGACCTGATGCTCAGTGAGGGACCAGCCAGCAGACTCCCATGGCAATTGCCGGGGGGTAGGGGAAGTGGAGTAGAAAGACCAAGAAGAGTTCCTGATTGTCTAAGGGAACACTGGAATGAGACATCATTTCTGTAAGTGTCACCTTTCAGTATACAGTATTAATTTATTAATGTATTGAATTTATGCAGTATTGCAGATGTAATTTTGTGCACTATGTGCACTGTAACCCTTCTTCCTTCTATTAAAGCTCATCTTTTTGAGTTGGTATCAATGATGAAAAGGAAAGAGAAAACAGAGTGATTGGTGATCGTGTGGAACCATCAACACCAAGGTCACACATATTAATTGATATCACAGTGTGGGAATGGCACACTGTGACAGATGGTACATAAATAAGCTGATGTTAATCTAGGTAGTCTGTACTCATGTTTTTTTTTCCCCCAAGAAAGCAGGAAATACTTGAATCCAGGGCTTCTCTTTATCTCTGAACTATGCTGCCATCCCAAATAAATAAGAAAATGGAAAGATGGTAACTTTGTTTTACATAATGTGTCAGCTGAATGAAAAAAAATCTTTATCTCCTCTCATAAAATAGTCTACCTCATCTCAATTTACAAAATTATTATTTACTCCTTTTATTCATTGTTCTAGGCGTTTAAATAAAAGGATAGGTGTAATGTCTCAGACTAAAATCTAGATCACTGATGTCCAAATAGGATTCTTATTAGATTCCTATCCTCTTTTGCTGTCATGACATACAACAACAACAACAACAACAACAACAACAAAATACATTAATTGCAAACGGTCTTTGAATCAGGTCTCCTGCATTAGAGTTGGTGAATGAATGGAAGTTTCCAGGTCATTTACAAAATGAAGAACACTAATACAAATGCTTATTATTTCTACAGCAGGGATTTTGTGGGTAATCACAATTTGCCTGAATCCAAAGATAGAAAGATAATTACTTTCTTCCCCAGGGAATGGTTTGTTGAGAAAAACACTTTCAGGTTTTTTTTTTTTTTTTTTTTTTTTTTTTTTTTTTTTTTTTTTGTGGAGAAGCAGCATTACCATAAGGAAGGAAAGAAATAACACTTCAAGTGTTCTCGGAAGCAATGGCTTGAGGATGGAAATATTTGCACTGGGGAGTTTTGAGTAGAGAGACGTTCTTTCAGGTTCTGAGCCTTTTCCGTGAGTTCTAGACCTTCTCCAGGTTCTGGGATTGGGTAACCCAACTGAGTTCAGGGAACCTGAACTGCAGAGATTCAGCCCTCATCAACAGAGTTTGAACTGAAGTGTGTTGTCAGTTTAAAATACACACCAGATGTTTGAAGACTTTGTACAAAAAAGACTATAAGTTCTCTCATTAATTTTTACAATGATATCATGTCAAAATCATATTTCGAATATAATGGATTAAATAAAATATATTCTTAAAATTAACTTTACTTTACCTGTTTCTTTTTCCTTTTAAAAATGTGGCCACTAGAAAGTATGAAATTAAATGTGTTTCTATTGGAAAGCACTGTTCTAGAAATTGGGAACGATGGAATGACCACATGTCAGAAAAGGAGAAGGAAAACAGGGGAAAAAAAAGCGTGTTAACTATTGTTCCATCTCTAGGTCTGGAAAGAGTTAGTGAAGAAAAAAAACATTTTTTCTTAGAATTTTAGAGCTGGCAAAGCCATTAGGAATGATCTAGTCTGATATTTCTCAAACGAGAGAACTTAGGGATCTTTGAAAATGATCCATAGACGCAGAGATTTTCTCAGACCTCAGCTTGAGAAGTAATGATGGAATTCAACAAACTTGTTTTGCAGATTAGGAAAGTAAGACTTAGGGAGACTACATGACTTCAGAGCACCCAGCTAGTTGGTGGAGATATATAACTTTACTCTCTGGTAAACCATGGAAATTGTGTGCGTGTGTGTGTGTGTTTTATATAACAAAATGTAAATTTCACTCTTATCTCCAAAAACGTTCCAGTATATGTTGAAAAGTAATAGGTGTCTCTCCAGCAAAAGGAATGCATCAGGATAGATTTGAGGCTAGCTAAATAAGTGTCAAGTCCATTTCACTTCCTTTCATTCAACTACTAGGACATTTCCATAGTTCCCTTTTTATCTCAAATATCCCTAAAATCCTCATTTGGGTTTTATATTCTATTTTCTACCACGCTGATGAGACTTTTAAAAAGCTTATTTTGACATCTTCCTCTCTGGATCCACACATAATCTTAGAGGATAATATTTCCTATCCAAAATACTTTCTTCTTCAAAGTCACAAGTTTCCTCTTAAAAATATAAGTTCTCTACCTACCTGCTTCAAGTGTTTTCTTCAGGACCCCTGTTAGTAAAATATGTGTCATGTAGCAACAGCGTCTGTGGCTTCCCTGCAGCTAACACAGATAACTGAGAGGCCAGCCTCATACTGCACCCTCTGATAAACTCAGAGCTTCCTTCCATAGTAGCACAGTGTTTCTTTAAGAAATGGAACATTCTTGGAACGAGCCAATGCCTTGCCCAGACTTCCAATACTTTTTCTCTTGCTTGGTATAGATGAAATCCTGCAGTGAGTATCTGGCAGCTTCTGCCATAGCATTACCTTGTCTAAAGAAGTTCAGCCTTTTGCTCAAGTTCTTGTCCCCTGCAATTGTGAAATTGGCTTCAATGGTTAAACAAAAAAGTTCTCCACTTTTCCTCTATTTTTGTCCCCTCAGAATGCTTTAGAATTATTAAATATAATTAAAACTGTTGTAGTCTTTAAGACAATCTAAACAACCCACCAGCACTCTCTTTCTATGTCAACTATTAAAAGAAAAGTTAGATCTCAGAATCTTTGTGATTACTTTCCAGAAGAAAGATATTATGAGAACATAGTCTAAGGAATTGACTCATGTCAGATAAGTAAGGATTTCCGTTCACTTATTTGATGACTAACAGCATTCTTCCGGCTATTAAGTATAACAATTTGAAATTATTATATTGTGTAACCAAAAGATGGCAGTACTCACTCTTCCTGTTTTCTGTTTTAGGACAAAATGAAAAGGTCATCTTATTATTTCATTTTCCCTTTACTCACCATGAAATGAAAATAGTGAGTAAAAGTTACATAAGCAAATAAATAAAATATGTCCTGAGCCTCTTTAGTACAACATTAGTAATTTGGTACAGACAGATACTTCTACAGAAAAAGAATATAAGACATTTTATTTTATTTACTTGATTTACTTTCCTAACACTGGATTGTTGCTTCTATTTCTGAACATTTAAAACAGTACCTCCAGAAAACTACCATGTTTCTTCCAAAATGACAGAGAATAGGTAGATCTCATTAATGGTAGTTCATGTCTGTACATGACAAGAGAATATTGAATAAAAACAAAATTCAACAATAGTACTAGTTCATTTCATAGACCTCTAGGCTCAGAAAGACTAGAATCATTTCTAAAGAATTGTTTAGGAAGAGCCTTGGGGTGACCTTGATGGTTGAGACATTAACTCAGTAGAGAAAAAGGGGGGGTGAGCAAAAACTAGTAAATCAAAAATGGTAAGGTGGCAAAAATTATGTCAGAAATATTGGGAGTGATGTCAGAAACATGGTGGAGTAAAAGATGTCCTCAGATTTCTCCCCTTGAAACAACAATAAGCTGAACATCTAAAACTCAACAAAAACACACTCAAACTGCACACAAGCACGTCTGAGCATGGGATCTGTGCATAAGAGCTACAATAAGTCAGAACCCTGGGTGTTGGGCAGTAGACTGGGAGAAACAAAGAAGCTGCCTCTAGCAGTGGGAGCTCCCTGCAGGAGGATGGGGAGGGAAGAAGGTGTAGCAAGTTCCCTGAACAGTCCTGCCTGGGAGAGCTGTGAACTCCATGCAGCCGGCAGCAGTGCCCAGGCAACAGGGCAGAAAGCAGAGAAGTGGGGACGGCAGAGAAGCGAGGATGGCAGAGAAAAAACAGTTGATTTTTACCAGCCACGGATGTAAAACTGAGGCTGAGATGCAGCCCGCATCCCCCAACCCAGAGGGCTCCTCTCCCCATATCCTCCGAGACTGAACACTGCCAAGCCCCAGGGGAATCTAAGCAAATGCTAACAAAACTGTCGCTAACGTTGACAGGGACTGAGACTGAGGGTAGCGAGCATGATTAAACATCTATAAGAGAAAAAAAGACATTATTAAGAAAGGATCCAAGAGGCTTAGATGCCACCTACTGGAAACCAAAAGAAAAGTGCCTTCTTTGTAACAGACTAAAGAGAGACCTTTATATAATAAATCTTCTTTCTGGAAAAACAGCAGAATACACTTCCATTAATGCCCAGGCACAGAAATAGTCCATTAAACACTATGAACAACCAAGGTGACAAGGCATCTCAGAAAGAAAGAGAAAAATCTCCAGAAAATAAGCTTACAGACATAGAAATATGCGACTTAAATGACAGAGAATTCAGAGTGGTACTTCTGAAAAAAATCAGTGAGATATGAAACAATTCATATCAAAAATTTCAAGAATTGAAAAAACAATTAGATGAGAAGAATGAGTTCTTTAGCAAGGAGATTGAAACCCTCAAAAAGAACTGAATAAAACTTTTGGAGATAAAGAACACACTGCAAGACTTGAAAAATGAAATAGCAAGCTTGGGAAATAGAATTGACCAAATGGAGGAAAGGATCAGTGATATCAAAGACAGAAATCTACAAATAAATTAGAAGGAAGAAGAGAGAAACTGAAGAATGAAAAATAATGAAAAAGAAATACTAAAACTAGCTGATACCATTAGGAGAAGAAACATAAGAGTAATGGACATTCTCGAAGAGGAGGAAAAGACACAGGGATTAGAAAGCATTTTCAGACAAATAGTTGACAAGAATTTCCCAAATCTAAGGAATGAGCTGGAGCTTGGAATTCAAGAAGCCAACAGAACACCCAATTATCTCAACCCAAAAAGGCCTTCACCAACACACATTGCATTAAAATTATCAAAAATCAATGACAAAGACAGAATTCTCAGGGCAGCCAGGGGAAAAAAGATGGTAACCTATAAAAAAAAACCCATTAGATTATCATCGAACTTCTCAGCACAAACCTTATTAGCCAGAAAGGAGTGTAATAAAATATTCAAACTATTAAGTGAAAGGAACTAACAGCCTAGAATAACGTACCCAGCTAAACTCTCCTTTAGACATGAAGGAGAAATAAGGACCTTTCCAGACATACAAAAATTGAGGGAATTCTCCACTATGAGGCCAGCATTAAAGAAAACACCGAGAGGAGTCAGCTCACCTAAAACAAAATGACAAAAAAAAAAAAGTACATAATTAGGAATAAGGCAACTAGTAGGCAGATAGAAGCAGAAGAGTGCAACCCTTACTAAGAACAGGGCATTATAAGCTTAAATGATAAGAACAGATTTGCTATAGCAAGATAGAAATAAACATTCAGTATACATAGGGACAAATTGAGACAACAATGACTGAAAAGGGGAGGATTCAAAGATCCAAATTTGCAAAGGGGAGTGGAGATAAGACACGTGCAGAAGAAAATGGACGACTATGCATATATATATATATATATATATATATATATATATATATATATATATATATATATATATATAAACCTATACTTTACATATTCATAATGGGAACCAAAGATTCAGAACTGAAGTATATAACATAAAACAAGAAGAACCAGAGGGAAAACCCACAAAAGCCAACCGAAATAAAGAAAACAGAAACACAGGGACAAGGAAGCAAAGGAAACACAGAGATACCAGAAAGCAAAAGGTAAAATGGCTATAAAAAGACCTTATATTTCAATAATCATCCTAAATGTAAATGAACTGAACTCACCAATAAAAAGGCACAGAGTTGCAGATTGGATCAAAAAACAAAACCTAACCATTTATGCCTCCAGGAGACACATCTCAGTTCCAAAGACAAATATAGACTCAAAGTGAAAGGGTGGAAAATGACATTTCAAGCAAATGGCATTCAGAGAAAAGGGGGAGTAGCGGTACTAATATCAGAAGAAATAGAATTCAAAATAAAAAAGGTAAAGAAAGTTTCTAAGGGGCACTTCATAACGATAAATGGAATCATGCACCAAGAAGACATAACACTTATTAATATCTATGCTCCCAATCAGGGAGCCCCGAAATATATAAAGCAATTACTAACAGGACTAAAGAGAGAAACAGACCAAAACACTATCAAAGTAGGAGACCTAAATACCCCACTATTGGATATGGACAGATCATCCAAACACAAAATCAATAAGGAAATAACATCCTTAAATGACACATTAGACCAACTGGACATAATTGACATTTACAGAGCCTTCCATCCCAAATTAGCTGCTTATACATTCTACTCTAGTGCACATAGAACATTCTCAAGGATTGACCACAATTGACACAGACATAGCCTCAACAAATATAAGAGGGTTGAAATCATATCAACCATATTCTCTGATCATAATGTTTTGAACCTAGAGATCAACTGTAAAAAGAAAGCAGGAAGAACAACAAATACAAAGAGATTAAACAACATGCTATGGAAGAATAACTGGGTTAGAGAAGAAATAAAAACAGAGATCAAAAGATACATAAAAACGAATGATAATGATAGTACAGCATATCAAAACTTTTGGGACATGGCAAAAGTGATCATAAGAGAAAAGTTCATATCATTATAGGACTACCTCCAAAAACAAGAACGAGCCCAAATAAACAACCTAACACTTCATCTTAAAAAACTAGAAAAGGAAGAACAAGTGAAGACTAAAGTCAACAGAAGGAAAGAAATAATTAAAATTAGAGCAGAAATAAATGAAATTAAAAACAAAAACAACAATAGAAAAAAATAAATGCAACAAAGATCTGGTGTTTTGAGAAGGTTAATAAAATTGACAGACCTCTGGCTAGACTCACTAAAGAAAAAAGAGAAAGGACACAAATGAACAAAATCAGGGATGAAAGTAGAAATTACAACAGACACCACAGAAATACAAAGGATCATATAAGAATACTATGAAAAAGTATATAACACCAAATATAATAACCTAGAAGAAATGGACCAGTGCTTAGAAAAATACAACCTTCCTAGACGAATCAAGAACTGGAAAATCTAAATAGATTGTTCAGCAGTATGGAAATTGAAACAATCACCAAAAACCTACCAAAAAGTAAAACTTCAGGACCAGCTGGCTTCACCAGTGAATTCTACCAAACATTCAAAGAATATTTAATACCTATTATCCTCAAACTCTTCCAAAAAATCGAAGAGGAGGCAATATTTTTTAACTCATTTTATGAGGCCAATATTACTCTGATACCAAAAGTGGTAAAGATAACACATACACACACACACACTCACATACACACACACACACACACACACACACACACACACACACATGCAAACTACAGACCAATATCTCTCATAAATATAGATGTAGAAATCCTAAATAAGATACTAGCTAACTGAATACAGCAAAATATTAAAAAGATTATACACCACGATCAAGTGGGCTTCATCCCGGGGCAGAGGGATGGTTCAACAGATGCAAATCGATTAATGTGATATACCACATAAAGAAATTAAAAAATAAGAATCATATGATCATACCAATAGATGCAGAAAAAGCCTTCGACAAGATACAGCATCCATTTATGATAAAAACACTTCACAAAATCAGTATAGAAGGAAAGTACCTTAACATAATAAAGGTTATGTATGACAAACCCTCAGCCAACATTATACTTAATGGTGAAAAACTAAAAACCTTCTCTCTAAGATCAGGAACAGGCAAGGCTGTCCATTATCGTCACTTCTATTCAATATAACATTGGAGTTCCTAGCAAGTGCAATCAGTCAAGAGAAAGATATAAAAGGCATCCAAATAGGAAACGAAGAAGTCGAACTGTCACTCTTTGCATATGACATGATTCTCTTTACAGAAAACCCTAAAGACTCCACAAGAACACTACTAGAAACAATAAGCAAATACAGTAAAGTTTCTGGATACAAAATCAATGTTCAAAAATCCATAGCGTTCCTGTACTCTAATAATGAAGTGTAAGAAAAGGAAATGGAAAAAATAATTCCTTTTGCAATTGCAACAGAAAGAATAAAATACCTAGGAATAAATCTAATGAAACATGTGAAGGACCTATATAACGAAAACTATAAAACTCTATTAAAAGAAAGTGAAGAAGATTCAAAGAAATGGAAAGATATTCCATGTTCTTGGATTGGAAGAATCAACATAGTTAAAATGACCATATTACCTGAAGCATTATACAGATTTAATGCAATCCCTATAAAAATCCCATAGGCATTTTGTAAAGAAATACAACAAAAAATCATGAGATTTGTATGAAAGCACAAAAGACCCCGAATTGTCAAAGCCATCCTGAAAAAAAAGAACTAGGCTAGAGTCATCACTCTGCCCAACTTCAAATTATACTACAAAGCGACAGTAATCAAAACTGCATGGTATTGGCAGAAAAACAGCAGTGGAACAGAATCAAGAGTCCGGAAGTAAACCCATATTTATGTGAGCAGATAATTTTTGATAAAAAAGCCATAAACATACAGTGGAGAAAGGAAAGCCTCTTCAATAAATGGTGCTGGGAAAACTGGAAGGCCACCTGCAAAAGAATGAAACTAGACTATTGTCTATCACCACACACCAAAGTTACCTCAAAATGGATTAAGGACTTGAATATAAGGCCTGAAACAATAAAATGGCTAGAAGAAAACTTAGGAACTAAACTCAAAGACCTTGGACTTAAAGAAGATTTTATGAATTTGATCTCAAAGGCAAGGGAAGTAAAAGCAAAAACAAATGAATGGGATTACATCAAACTAAAAAGATTCTGCACAGCAAAAGAAACCATCAAGAAGGTAAAGAGACAACCATCCGAATGGGAAAATATATTTGCAAGCAATGCCTCTGAAAGGGCCTAATATCCAAAATATTCAAAGAACTCATACAACTCAATAACAACAAAAAACAGATGATCCAGTCAAAAAAATGGGCAAAGGACCTGAACAGACACTTCTACATAGAGAACATACAAATAGCCAGCAAATATATGAAAGGTGCTCAACATTGCTACCTATTAGGGAAATGCAAATCAAAACCACAGTGAGATACCATCTCACACCTGTTAGAATAGCTATAATCAACAGGACAAATAATAACAAATGTTGGAGAGGATGCAGAAAAAAAGGAATCCTCATACACTACTGATTGGACTGCAAATTGGTACAGCCACTATGGAAAACAGTATGGAGGTTCCTCAAAAAACTAAGAATTGATCTACCATACGATCCAGCAATCTCTCTACTAGTATTTACTCCAAATACTTGAAAACCCATATCCGAAAAGCTATTTTCACACTGTTGTTCACAGCAGCATTATTCATAGTTGCAAGGACATGGAAACAACCGAAGTGTCCTACGATAGATGATTGGCTAAAGAAGCTGTGGTACATATATACAATGGAATATTACTTGGCCATAAAAAGAGATGAAATACTGCCATTTGCAACAACATGAATGGACCTTGAGATAATCACGCTAAGCGAAATAAGCCAGACAGAAAAAGTTGAAAATCACTTATATGTGGGATATAAACCAAAAAGCAACAAATGAACAGGACAAATAAACAGAGACTCATGGACATGGACAATAGACTAGTGGTTACCGGAGAGTAGGGGGAAGGGGGAGGTAGATATGGTAAAGGGGGTCAAATATGTGGTGACAGAAAGAAATCTAACTATGGGAGGTGAATATACAGTGTATATTCACCTAAGGTCTAAGGTCTTTTGATATATATTTGCTTTACTGTTAAAGTGTACAGCTGAAACTTATTGGATTTTGTTAACCAATGTCACCATAAAAAAATTAATTAATTAAAAAAAATATTAGGAATCACAGACTTAGAGATCACCCATCCTGAAACTAAGGTCTTTTGATATATTCCTTTGTTCATTGAGATATGAGCGAGCATTTAGTATTCTGCAAAAGCCTAAACTCCCCATGTTTCTGTGAGCAGTAATTATTTCCACCCAAAGGCGACGGTCTTCATGGCAAATGAACATCCTCCTCCCCTTCACCTAGGGAGCCATCTTTCCATAATCTATTTCCAACCCCAAGTTAAAGGTAGTGAAGGCTATAGATGTCCAGGGTTGTTTGCACCTAAAACATTAGTTAGGGCTCGGGTTTTTATGGCCACAGGTCATTGTTCTAGGAGAAGGAAGAGATGTTATCATCATGACCTGTAAAGGCAGTGTGGCTTTGCTGCTGAGTCAAACAGTTCTCATCACTAAAATAAATGTTGTCAGCAATGAGAACATGGAGTTTGTGGTGGGCCAAAATCAAAAATTGCTTGGTTGAGCTTGAGCAGGCAGCCACTTGAAACAGAAAATCAATGCTTTGCTTACTGACTCTAAGCAGCTCTCTCCATTTGTGATCCTTTCATTTACCTCTCCCTGGCCCTTGGCTGCTTTAAGGGAAAAAAAAATCTCCCTGTCCCTAAGGGGAATGGAGGTCATACACACCCATCTAAGTATGATAGGGAACTTTGGTGGCAGGGCAGGGAATGCTTCAAAGTTTTAAGGCTCTGTTGAATACAGGCACTCAAGTGACCATCATATCCTGTTTTTTAGGGAGAAGTGTAGGGATCTCATGGGAAAAGGAATCTAACATGAACTTGTGGATGGGGCCTTTGGGCCAGGTCAATGTCCTGTTACTGCATCTACATTTGAATGTATAGGAGGAATTAATGTGTTATATGCTTGTACTTCCCCATCTCATTTGTGTCATAGGGGATTTGTCTGATTTGGACCAGCCACTGAGGAAGAAGTGGCGGTGAGGCAAAATTTCCCACCATTTGACACCAGTGAGTGGGTCAGGATTTAGTACAAGTGCCTTTGCCCTCTGATTTCCAAAGTGTTCACTAAATAGATAAATGTCCTGTTGATTGAGACAGTCAGAAGTCTCAGTCTCAGTGGCCCTGACTGCCATGTTATCATACACTGTCTACAGAGTGTCCGAGAAACCACAGCAAAATTCAGGGGCCTGCTCACAAAGAAAAGTTTCTTCGGACTATCACTGGGTAGAGTCACAATGATCAATTTCTCTAGTGATCAAGAAAAATTTGCTATTTGGCCCCCAGGGCACCAAAAACAGTGTGTTGGAAACAGCATATCTCACTTCGGCATCCTGCTTGGCCCTTTACATGGGCTGTGGCAGACAGAGTTCTAAGATGGTCCTGTGACCTCCTGTCCCTGGTTTTACTCCCATAATTATGTTATGTTACATGGCAAAAGAGATTTTTTTCAGATGTAATTAAGGTTAATAATCAATCGAATTTAACATAAGGCAATTATCTCGGTAGACCTAACCTAAAATGAGCCCTTAAGGAATTAAGTTTTCATCCGCTGGTAGCAGAAGGGGAAGTCAGAAAGAATAGAATTAAAAGGTTTTGATGCCATTTGCTGGCCTTGGAGATGGAGAGGGCAATTTACAAGGACTGGAGATTGGCTTCTGAACTGAGAGTGACCCCCGGCCAACAAGGAAACAGAAACCTCAGTTTTACTACTGAACAAATTCCAGGTAAGAGCCTAGCCTGGTTCTTACTTTGATTTCAGCCATGTGAAACCCTAGCCAAACTCACCCAGCCTTCTGGTCTACAGAACAGGTGAGCTGATAAATGTGTGTTATTGTAAGCCAATGTAGTAATTTGTTCTGCAGCAATGGAAAACTAACCTGCAAATTCACATTCTTCAAGCCAAGCATCTTGCTACATAAGAAACTGTCCAGAAACATTTTACAAAAAGATTTCATTATATAAAATTAATTTTTAAATTAAAATGTTAAACACTGGTATCTACTTTTAAATCAATTTATGAAACCATTTTCTTTTGTAGAATACTCACTGGCATTGAAACAGTATAAGGAAATGTAATGAGTATCTATAAAAATTAGTTTTGGTATTGAATTCCCCTAAACTTTGTGTCTGCATATGTGAGAGAAAATGAAATTTCTCAAATATTTTATATGCAGCAATTTTTTAACAAGTGCCTGTTTTTCACTGCTGTGGTCTTCATAAAGGACTTGGCTTGAAGTTTCAAATAAATAGAACCCCTAAGTTACTGGGATAATGTTGCTGTTATCTTTTAACAGTATTTTTATGTAGAACAATTTGAGTTAGTACACAAGCAATTTCCCTTGTAGGGGAAATGATACCCATTTTTGCAAAAAAATAAATAAATAAATAAATAAATAAATCCCAATACATATAATACAGTAAGCTCAAAGCAATGTTAAAAAGACCAGTGTGAATGGCACTCAAATATCACATCTGAATAAATTAATAAATTATTAAGTGAATTCCTGCTCATGAAGTAGGCACAGAGATCCAGGCCTTAGGGGTTTACTCTCTGGAAGAACATCTTTAAATAATCTTTTAAGACTTTAGCGTCATGCTCTGAAATGCTTGTCAAAAGTCTGGAATTATTTCTGGAGCCATTCACAAAAAGGGCAGGTGTCCTCGTTGAAGACACTGAACACATGGACCTCATTTGAGAGGGATCTTTTTTAGTGTCGCCGCACACTCATATAAGTCATTAATGTCTACATCCGCCAGGGAGAGTTTGTCTCACAGTTGCTGGGAAACCTGTGGGACCTCTGAGGTCCTAGAGCTCCAATGATCAGTTTGAGCTGCAAGTCTCTCTGAAGGATTGATTTTGCCAATTTAAATTTCTGGGAAAGAGGTAAAGGGAGGCTTACCCTGAAGGTCCATGATGCTCCCTGCAGAGTCAGCTGAGGCCTCTATTGCAAATGAATTGCAATTGAACACCTTCTGCCCAATCCTACTTTCCCTTCCTCTTATAGGCGGTGGTCCCCAATAAACTCCTACATAAAATCTCTGTCTCAGAGCCCACCCACGGCCCCGCCCCCAAAAGAGAGAGCACATAAAGATGGAACAGGGGAAACTTGACCTTTGGCATCAGGTGTATATAACTATTGTCTAAGCCCCTAACCGCTGTTCTTTAGTACTTTCTCCAAGTACTGGCCTCAGTTTCAATAATTGGAAGCAATAGCTCAAAACTAAAAACTTAAATAGGTCTCTGCCCAGGATTATATTTTAAGATACAAAAGGGTTGACTCTGAGTTTGTTGGCTGTCTTTGACTCATCATGTGATAAATCACTGTCTTCTGCATGGGCTAGATGGGGTGGAGAACTGAGTTAAGTTTTGAATTTTGTTACGTAAGGGAGTTGGCTGTGAGATAGAGAAGAGCAGGGAGTACACAAGTGAGGTTTCATGAAATTGAGATCAATGTTCTAGAAATAGTTTGGAAGCAACTTTACTGAGGAAGATGCAAATGAGGGTAGACTGACTGCAGCTGCTGTCCTTCACACTAGGCGGCTGGTCTGGAGAGGTGCTTCCTTTGCAAAGCCATGTAGTGATATGGTTTCTATGGCAGCAGTAGTAGTCCTCTACTGCAGTCTCCAAATAAAAAAACACTCCTCTGAATTTCATTAATTTTTTTTCCCCAGTATTTCTTCATATGCTTTTGAACTAAAATATTCGGGGCCGGCGGCCTTTGTTTGATATGTCACAAAGCAATGCCCTTTCCCTCTTTTATCTTCCCTACATATTGAAAACCATTAATACTTATGATTTGTGTAGAATTTTAAAACGATGGTTTTAAAATTAGCTGTGGCCAAACAATTAGGTGAATGTGATCATGTCACAAATATTGAACAGCTACTTAACAGCATTCTAGATAATTGTAGAATTGGATTTTTTTGCACCTCAATCAAAAGAAATTAATTTTGTTTATTAAAGTGTTACATGTCTTAGTTCTCCCTTCATCATTAACAAATTTTAAATGACTTTTTATTAAATATTTTGCTTAAATCATTTTAAATCAGAAAGTAGAGGAGCTCGAAATTATTATAAATTAATACAATTTGATATCTGGTTCTTGTTTGGATGGACAGATCCATAAGTAAAAATGCTTTTAAGAATTTTCTTATAGGGGATAATGGTTATAATTAAGATTTATCCAGGACTCACTCTGTTCCAGGTAGTTTGCTAAGCACTTTCATACATAATTTTATTTAATTCTCGAGTTAACTTTATGAGATAGGTGTTACGCACCCATTTTACAGATGCAAATTTGGCAGATATAAGTATCTTTGCTAGGGTGACGTGAAAGGTTTATATAATATAATATCTACCTAGTTTACAATTAACGCTGTACCTTTGTGTTCAGCTTCTCCGGTGAGGAAATAACCTACAGAGGTTTGACATTTTTAAGCAACAGATTTTTGAAGAAGGAAAATGTGTTTAGAATTCAGATAGATGCTTTTTCTTTTCTTCGTAGGTGTGCCAGATGCTTATTTCTTTGATAAGGAATCTGAAGTTAATGCAATTCAGCAGACATTTATTCAGCACACACATTGCATCAGGCATGGTGATACAACAAAATCTTG
>NW_011888903.1:1937360-2011070 GCF_000151845.1 Pteropus vampyrus
TTTGCTTTTTCACTATATTGATTGCATCCTTTGAGGCACAGAAGTTTTAAATTAACATTATTCGATTTGTCTATTTCTTTCTTTTGTTGCCTGTGCTTTTGTGTCATGTCTAAGAAATCAATGCCAAATCCCATGTCATGAAGTTTTCCCCCTGTTTTCTTATAAGAATTTTATAGTTTTAGCCCTTACGTTTAGTTATTTGATACATCTTGAGTTAATTTTTGTATATAGTGTGGGATAAGGGTCTAACTTCATTCATTTGAATGTGGCCATTCAATTGTTTCAAGATTATTTGTTGAAAATACAATGGCACCCTTGTCAAAAATCAATTAACTGTAAATGTATGGGTTTATATCTGGAATCCCAATCCTATTCCATTGGTTTATGTTATGCCAATGCCATACTTTCTTGGTTACAATTTCTCTGTGGAAAGTTTTGAAATAAGGAAGCGTGAATCCTCCAACTTTGTTCTTCTTTTTCAAGATCGTTCTGGCTGGTTTGAGTCCCATGCATTATCATATGAGTGCAATGTATTCTTAGTCTTCCCCACAGTGACAGTCCCACTGGTCCAGTTTGATCAAGAGAACTCTTTGTCAGAGTTCCAATGTTACAGCTCTTTTAATTCACATATGCTACAGTCATTCCACAAATATAGCAACCTATCTGAGCATGGCTGGTGAGAAAGGCATTCTAACTTATGCCACTATGGCATGACAGAGTGAGCCTCCTCACCTAAGCCTAGGTAACCTGTCTACATTACCCCCTCCCTCAAGCTGAGTTCCCTGTCAGGGTCCTTGGTGTTCTTTCTTGCTGGCATTCATCATTTGGAATGCCATCAACCTGTTAGAGCTGTTCTAACACTGAACTTCATAAGAGAAAGTGACAGAACCTTCCCTCTCAGGAGACTCTGGTTTCTATGCAAATTTGCCCACTGCATTCTCAATGACTAGCTTGGTAAACAAGTCTGTTTAAGAGGCAGCCATAGTGATTTTATCTATAGTAATAAAAATTTTGTCCAGAATGACTTACAGCCTTCACCTCTGTTATGGACTGAATTGTCCCCCAAAATTCATATGGTGAAGTCCTTACCCGCAATGCGATTGTGTTTGGAGATAGGGCCTTTTAAAGACGTATTTAAGGTAAAATGAGGTCATATGAGTACGCCTTAATCCAATAGGACTGATATGCTTAGAGGAAGAGGAAGAGACCATAGAGTTCTCTCTTTTTCTGCATGCGTGTGCAGAGAAAAGGCCATGCGAGGACACAGAGAGAAGGTGCTTTCTGTAAGGTGAGGAGAGAACCTCACCAGCAAACAATACTGATAGCACCTTGATCTTGGACTTTATGCCTCCAAAGCTGTGAGAAAATAAATTTCCATTATTTAAGCCACCCAGTCTGTGGTATTCTGTTATGGAAGCCCAAGCAGACTAATACAACCTCTAAAAGTAAACATAACTGGTATTTTTCTTAAAATCTGCTTTACTAGGCACCCTGCTGTGCACCACCCAAGAGCAAAGTGTAGCTTTCTTTCATAAAATTAATTAATTAATTTTTACACATTAAATTTTGTTTACTTAATTTTTTAAGACTTTTTTTAAAAAGAGTAGTTTTAGGTTTATAGTAAAATTAAGAGGAAGGTACAGGAATTTCCTATATATCCCTTACCTCCACACAGGCCTCCCCCATTATCAGCATCCCGCACCAGAGCGGCACATTTATTACAGTTGATCAACCTACATTGATGCATCATTATCATACAAAGTTCATAGTTTACATTAGGGTTCACTCTTGGTGTTGTATATTCTATAGGTTTGAACAAATATAGAATGATATGTACCCATCATCATAGTATCATACAGAGTATTTTCACTGTCCTAAAAAGTCTCTGTGCTTTTCCTATTCATTTCCCTTCCCCACTCCAGCTGCTCCTAGCCTTTAGTAACCTGTCTATTCTCTGCATAGTTTTGTCTTTTCCAGAATGTCATATAGTTGGAATCATACAGTATGAAAAGTAGCCTTTTCAGATTGGCTTTTTTCACTTAGTAATGAGAATTTAAGGTTATTCCATGTCTCTTTGTGGCTTGATAGCTCATTTCTTTTTGATGCCGAATATGTATTACAGTTTATTTCTCTGGTCACTAATTGAAGGTCGTCTCGATTGCTTCTAAGTTTTGGCGATCATGTTAAAGCTTCTTTTACATCCATGTACAGATTTCTGCGTAGACATAAATTTTTAACTCTTTTGGGTAAAAACCAAGGAGCACAACTGCTGGATCATATAGTAAGAGTGTGTTTAGTTTTGTAAGAAACTGCCAGTTGTCTTCCAAAGTAGCTGTTCCATTTTGCATTTTCACAAGCAATGAATGAGAGTTCCTGTTGTTCCATATCCTGATCAGCATTTGGTGTTGTCACCGTTCTGGATTTTGGGCATTCTAATATCTAATAGGTGGGTCATGGTAATTCCTTGTTGTTTTAATTTGCATTTTTCTGATGATATATGATGTGAAGTATCCTTTCATATGATTATTTTCCATTCGTATACCACCTTTGGCGAGGTGTCTGCAAGGTCTTTGGCCCATTTTTAAATTAGGTCTTTTTTTTACTTATTGCTGAATATTAAGAGTTCTTTGTATATTTTGGATGACAGCCTTTAATCAGATGTGTCTTTTGTAAATATTTTCTTCCAGTCTATGATTTGCTTTCTCTTTCTCTTCACATTGTCCAGCTTATCAATGATTTCTTGCATGGATCATGCCTTTGGTGCTGTATCTAAAGAGTCATTGCCATATCCAAGGTCATCTAAATTTTCTCTTGTTATCATCTAGAAGTTTTATAGTTTTGCATTTTACATTTAGGCCTGTGACCCATTTTGAGTTAATTTTTATGGGGGGTGTAAAGTCTGTGTCTAGCTTCATTTTTTTGCATGTGGATGTCTAATTGTTCTAGCACCATTTATTGGAAAGATTATCTTTGCTTCATTGTACTGCCTTTGCTCATTTGTCAAAGATCAGTTGACCGTATTGGTGTGTTGCTATTATTGTTTTGAACAAACTGTTATCTGTTAGATCAACTAACAATAAAAAAAGTAAAACTTTTATTTTACCTTCATTATTCCTTCTTCAATGGTCTTCTTTCCTTTATGTAGATCTGAGTTTCTGCCCTATATAATTTTCTTTCTAAAAAAATTCTTTCAACATTTCTTACAAAGCAGGTTTACTGGCAACAAATTCCCTCAATTTTTGTTTATCCAAGAAAGTATTTATTTCTCCTTCATTTTTGAAGGAAATTTTTGCAGGGTACAGAATTCGAGATTGTTGTTTTTATTTTTTCTCAACACTTTAAATATTTTTTCTCAACACTCCTTGCTTGCATGGTTTCTTATCTTTGTTCTTCTATAGGTAAACTGTTTTTCTCTTTAATTTTTCCAAGATTTTAAAATTTATTTTTAATTTGCTGTAGTTAGAAAATGACATGCCTCAGTATAGATTTTTTTAAATTAATTTTTAAATTTTTTATTTATCCTGCTTGGTGTTCTCTGAGCTTCCCGGATCTTTGGTTTAGTGTCTGACATTAATTTGGAGAAATTCCCAGAGATTATTATTCCAAATATTTCTTCTGTTCTTTTCTCTTTTTCCTCTTCTTTTGATATTTCCATTATGCACCTTTTATAGTTGTCCCACAGTCCTTGGATAGTCTGTTCTGTTTATTTAGTCTTTATTCTTTTTGCTTTTCAGTTTGGGACTTTTTTATTGACATACCCTAAAGCTCAGAGATTCTTTTTTCAGCTCTATCCAGTCCACTAATAAGCCCTTCAAAGGCATTCTTCATGTCTGTTATGTGTTTTTGATCTCCAACATTTCTTTTTCATTCTTTCTTAGGATTTCCATCTCTCTCCTTACATTGCCTATTTGTTCTTGTACAACTATCTACTTTATCCATTAGAGCTCTTGGCATATTAATCATTGTTACTTTAAATTTTTGGTCTGAGAACTATGATATCCTTTCCATGTCTTGTTCTGATGATTTCTCTGTCTCTTTAAATTGTGTTTTTTGCCTGTTAGTATTCCTTGTCTTTTTCCGCCCCCAGCAGACGTCATGTACTGAGTAAAATGAACTGCTATTAATAGGCCTCTAGCAATGTGGTGGTAAGGTGTGTATGTGTATGGGGGCAGTGGGGTGAGGTGGGTAAAGTGATCTATAGTCCTGGGATTAAGTCTCAGTGTTTTAATGAGCCTGTGCCTCTGGACTGCGAAGTTTACAAGTGTTTTTTAGTTTTTTCTCCCCAACTTGGATCGGATGGATGGGTTGAGCTGGCTACAGTTGATAATACTCATGCAGGTTAGGCTTTGGTTAACTAGTTTCTCCTTAGGACAGGTCTTGTTAAGAAGTATGAAGTGCTCTGGCATATTTCAAAATGATTCCTTTCCATCTCCCCCTGCTGGAAGCATGAGGAGATTTCTCTCTGATGTTTCCTGTGGGAACTGAGTTCCTAGAGGCAAATCTTACAATATTGAGGAGAGCCCCTGGGATTGGGTCTCCTGGAGTTTTTAACCCTGAGTTGTCCACACTGAGCCTTTAACAATTTGCCAATTACAGTTCAGGTTTTCCTACCCTGGTACTGATTTCCATGGTGGTTTCTGCTTATGAGTGTCTGTTCCACTAAACTGTTATTCTCTGTATTCGCCTGCCCATTTCTCTAATCTTAGGGGTAGTGGTTTGCCCGGTGTCCTCCTCTCTCTTATGGATCCCAGAAGAGTTATCGATTTTTCAGACTGTTCAGCTTTTTATTTGTTGTTAGGATGGAGTGGTGACTTCCAAGCTCCTTACATACAGAACTAGAAACTGAATTTTCTTTAATGTCCTTCAGTACAAAGGAATCTCAATAGAATCTCATCCATATTTGTTTGATTTGATAAGCATGTCAATAATATTTATTAAATGTTTGCTTTGAGCCCAGCTATGTCCTGGAAGAAGTAGAAAGCTAGAGAGTATAGCAGGGTGGGAGGTAGGTGTGATTATAATGAGGAGGCAGAATGGTTGCTTCTCTAGGTCTCTTACTAATTATTCAACATTTCAAAGACTCTTATAGGTATTTGGTTTCAGGCAACATTAGGGACCATTTCATCCAGATTCTCTTTATGTGACACTTCTCACAAAAATATGTTTCTCTTTCAGAGGCCATGGGCTTTTTTTATTGTGCTGAAACTATGTCTCCCTAAACCCTAGTTCTCTTGTCTAGACAACATAGGCCAGGGACAAGAGCGAGTGCCACAAAAGGAAAGGTAGGCATAGTTAAGATAACAGCTAATATCTAATGAACACTTATTCAGTGCCAAGTACTATGCTAAGCATTTTATTTTATTTTTTCTCATCAAATTTTTGCAAAATTGTGTTTTTTTAATTTTTATTTTTTATTAAATGTATTAGGGTGACATTGGTTTACAAAATTATTTAGATTTCTAGTGTACAATTAAAAAATATGTCATATATATATATTGCATTGTGTGTTCACCACCCAAAGTTAAATTTCCTTCTATCATGAAATATTTGACCCCCATTACCCCTATGTACCTTCTCGCTGCCCTCCTTTCCTCTGCTAACCACTAATCCACTGTTTGTGTCCATGAGTCTCTGTTTGTCTTGTTTCTTTGTTGCTTTCACTTTTATATACCACATATAAGTGAAAGAATATGGTTCTCAACTTTTTCTGTTTGACTTATTTCACTTAGCATAATAATCTCAAGATCCATCTATGTTGTCACACATGGGAGTATTTTATCTTTTCTTATGGCTGAATAATATTTCATTGTACATTTGTACCACATCTTCTTTATTCAATTATCTCGAAGGGTGCTTCATTTCTTTCCATGTCTTAGCCACCGTGAATAACGCTTCAATGAACATTGGGGTGCATATATCTTTGTGGATAAATGTTTTCAGGTTTGGGGGGTAAATACTCAGAAGAGAGATTGTTGAGTCATATGGTAATTCTATTCTTAATTTTTGAGGAACCTTCATACTGTTTTCCATAGTGACTGAACCAATTTACATTTCCATCAGCAGTGTATGAGTGTTCCTTTTCTCCCACAACCTCTCCGACACTTGTTATTATCTGTCCTATTGATGATAGCCATTCTAGTAAGTATGAGGTGGTATCTTATTGTGGTTTTGATTTGCATTTTCCTAATAGCTAGTGAAGTTGAGCACCTTTTCATATGTCCATTGGCCATTTATATGTCTTCTTGGGAGAAGTGTCTATTCAGGTCCTCTGCCCATTTTTTAATTGGATTGTTTGTTTATTGCTGAATTGTATGAGTTCTTTGTCTGTTTTTTATATTAGCCCCTAATTGGAGGCATTGTTTGCAAATATAATTTCCCATTCAGATGTTTGCCTCTTTTTCTTGTTGATGGCTAAGTATTTTAAATAATTTATGTCTTTTAATGCGATAAATCTTCTCAGTAAGCACAGTGCTATTGTTATTGGCCCCACTTTATAGCCAAAGCTGTTTGTAAAGGTCACTGACTAATTGTGGAATGGAGTTTGTCTTCACCGTCGTCTATGTGTGGTGACTAAGAGTCCTAGCCCTTACCCACTGGACATACTGCCTTTTAGCATGCTGGGGTGGTGCATCCATTATTCCCAGGCTACGTGTCGAAAGTAAAGAGAAAAGGACCCAAGACTTTTCTTGCCTCCCTCCGTTTTGCCCAGGACTTCATCTGGAGTCTTGGCTGCTTTTGGATTTTCTGATTTACCAAATCCTGAAAGGTGAGGTTTAAAGATAGTTTAAAATCCTTGGTGCGTGGCGTGAGCAGTTTCATAGGTTGGAATTTCATTGCTCCAGTGAGTAGGCCCACGTTCACACTCAAGTTATTTTAGATTCTGGTGATATTGGTATTTATGCTGAGGTCTGTAGTAATGAAACAAGGATTTTATAAAGTCTTGGGGAAAATATCCAGATGAGGGGAAAAATGCTATTGCTGCATGAAAGTCTAAACTCCCTGCTGTTTTCTAGGTCTCTTTTCTGTATATGTGGACCCTGTACTTTTCTTGACAGCGTGTGTGAATCCTTG
Source organism: Pteropus vampyrus (assembly GCF_000151845.1). Taxonomy (NCBI): domain Eukaryota; kingdom Metazoa; phylum Chordata; class Mammalia; order Chiroptera; family Pteropodidae; genus Pteropus; species Pteropus vampyrus. The sequence goes on from NW_011888903.1 coordinate 1,944,432, forward strand.
CCTCTTTCTCTTTCTCTTCACTTGCCTTACCTTTTTCCCTGCTATGTTTCTCTGCTGTAACTGGTCTTAATATAAAAACAAAATGTATTTTAACTTATATAATCAATTAAGCTTTGGATAATTCTCGTGATTAATATAAAAAGCAGATAAGTAGGAGATATTATATCTTTTTTTAAAAAATAGGATTACTTTTTAAAAAAGCAAACCAACAAAACCAGGTGGCTTGTATCTGTTTTTGTCTTTTCCTGTGGATTAATAGTCATTGATTAAAAAGACAAAAATTCTGCAGTCCTATTTTAAGAGATAATTAGGCCCGAGTTGTTTTCTTCCTTAATCTGGTACCTGGAACTCAGAAGGGCTAGGGAGAGATTGGCAGAATCTGTTCATTAGTCCTGATCTTTAAAATAATTCTGAATTAAACAGATTATCTGAAAACGAAACCTCCAGTTTTCACTCCAGATAGTAAAAAAGTTATTAAATATTTAATCTTTGGGAGTCTATAACTTAACTTAGTTGGTGGTATATGGGAGGAAAAATACCTTTTCTCTACCCATCTTAGGTTCTTGGCTGGTCTCTGTGACAAAAGACAGATGAACAAGAGAAAAGCATACAAATTTATTTAATTTAAATTTTATGTGCCCTGGGAGACTTCATAAGGAAATGAAGACCTCAAGAAGCAGCCTCCTTTTGTCTTTGGGGAAAAGGATGCCCCTTTCCTTTGAGACTAGGGAGGGCACCTCTCACGTGAATGTCTTATAACCTGTTTCAGGGGAAGGGCAGAAAGTCCTTCCTGTACCTGCTGTTTCTTAGATCCCTTCTGCTTGAGATATTCAATATGCCAAGGTGCCATATTTTGGGGTAGTGTATCCTGAACCCCATCAGTGACTAAGGGAAAACAATACACACTGGAAAAATATTAATGAACATGCACTATCCAATTTTATTAATATCACTAGTAGTGTTCTATCATATTTAGTTCCCGAACAGAATTACTTATACATGTTTTATTTGAGTGTTTTCCTACTTAGAATTCAGTAGTGAGATTTTACCCATGTAATTTGGAATAAAAACCCAAGAACGCTCAGAGGTATGTAAATTTTGCTTCTGAGTACTTTGAAGTGTATCCTATCCTGCTTTATGTCTGTATCATTTTTGTTGTTAAGCTTCTATATTGGTATAAACAACAACAGCAACAATTGTATTAATGCTGAAAGTTACTAAGTAAAATCTGCTAAAATGGCACCAGAATACTGTTGCCATGGGGACAGTATATAGGAGAGGAATGAATAAAGCTTGAGATGTTAGAAAGACAATAAGTGAATCGTTCTTCAGAAAACTTATGATTAAAATATCTTAAAATTACATATTTGGTTGCTGGTTTTTAATAACACAAACAGAAAAGTAGTAGCGACAATAGACATCACCAAATTCCTAAATCAAATAACTTCAACTCAAGTAAACTGATTTGTGTGTGCCAGTTGCTTGTGATGATTACCTAGATTTCTCTGTAAAGTGCTGTACCTGGGTAATATGACATCTGACATGATTACAAATCAATATCCTTGTAACGCAGGTGCCTAGAATGTGCACCTGGGTTTGGATATTCTGGAATAAACACCAGGAGCACCAGAGGGGTGAGAAATGCCGTTTATTACTCACAAGGCAGGGAAGCTTCAGCAGCAGCTGGTTGAAGCTGCAAGAATAAAGCTGCTGACCAAGAGCAAGCAGAGTTTTTTATGCACACAAGCAGAGGGAGGGGTTATCTCATTGCGGGAGCAGCTGCCTTCTCTGATGGATGGGAGCAAGATGTGCTGCTTGGTTACAGGAGCAGATAACATTCATGGGAGCAGCAGAAAATGTCCTTAGTTGTAGGCATTGCTGAAAGTTCCTTGCGTGCTGCCTTCCTTGGCTGCTAGCCGGGCAGCTGTCACTCTTTTGAGTATTTGGAGGAGCTATGTTCTGAGTTAACACCAAAATCTCCCAACCTCCTCATCTTCTACTCCTGAAGAAAATATGGGATTTATCTGACTATTCAAATGTTGTGTATTAAACTGGAAGACAAAACGGGGATTTTGCATGCTAAGCTGCAGCAGGCACAAGAAACATGTTCATTCTATCAGAAAATGCTTCTATATTTCGCCCTTGCAATTTCTGTTCCATGATATTCCTTCTGTCAGGCTATGCTATTTGTCTTGACTGAAGCAGTTTATACGGGCAGTGGAAAGTCACTAGGCTGGGTAAATTGCATAATTTGGGGTTATAGTTATGACTTTATCACTGCCACTGTGCAACTTATTTGAATATGACAGAGGAAAAAAAAATCCAACTTATAACTATTTACCATTTTTAGCCCCCACCTTCCAAGGAGGAAAGGTCCTTTATTCATAACTGGTAGAATTTGTGCTGTGCAGGTCAGCAAAAGGGTGGAGCTGTGAGAACTGATGTTGCTGAGAGCTGTCAAAATCAATTTACATTTAAAAGGAATAAATATAATATTCCTCAAAAAAGAATAAGGTATCAAGGAGGGAGAGAGGAGTAAGGGAGAAAGCTAAAGTAAGCTGATTTGGGGAGAAGGGAAATATAAAGAAGAGAGAATTTCTTTAAATTAACTTTATTGAAGTATCTTTTACATATATCAAAACACATCCATTATAAGTGTACTGTTTGGTGAGTCTTGACAATTGTATGCACCTGTGTAACTACTCCTGTGATCAATATACAGAACATTTTCATCATTCCAAGAGTCCTCTTCTGCCCCATCTGCTTTCTGTCACTAAATATTATTATGTTTGTCTTTTCTAAAATTTTGTATTAATAGAATCATACAGTATGAACTCTTTTATGACTTTTTTGGCTCAGCATAATATTTTTGAGATTCATCATGTATCAGTAATTTGGTCTGTTTTTGCTGATTTATATTCGATTGCATAGATATACACAATTTGTTAATTCATCTGTTGATGAACATTTGAATTGTTTTCTGTTTGGAGCTGTTATGAGTAAAGCTGCTAGAAACATGACCATACATGTCATGAACACATGTTTTTGTTTCTCTTGGAGAAAAAATGTGGAAGTGAAATAGCTGGGTCATATGGTAAAAGTGAATTTTTTAAAATTGTTTTATTTTTCAATTAGAGTTAACATTCAATATTTTAAAATATTAGTTTCAGATATACAGCACAGTGGTTAGATGTTTATATAATTTACAAAGTAATCCCCTCAATTAGTCTAGTATCTACCTGGCACTATGCATAGTTATTACAATATTATTGGCTATATTCCCTAAGTGGTACTTCACATCCCCAACACATGTTATTTCTTGTCTTTTTGATAATAGCCATTCTAACAGGTGGAGGTGATATCTCATTGTGGTTTCGATTTGCATTTCCCTGATTATTAGTGATATTGGACATCTTTTCGTGTACCTGTTGGCTATCTGTATGTCTTCTTTGTAAAAATGTCTATTCAGATCTTCTGCCCACTTTGTAACTGAATTTTTTGAAAAAAAGCCTTTCTATATTTTGGATATTAACTTCTTATTACATATATGATTTGCAAATATTTCTTCTGTTCATTAGGTTGCCTTTTCATTGTGTTGATTTTCTTTGGTGTGCAGAATCTTTTTAGTTCAATGTAGTCCCACTTGTTTATTTTTGCTTTTGTTGTATTTGTCAAATCCAAAAAAGTCATTGCCAAGACCAATGTCAAGGAGCTTACCGCTTATGTTTTATTTTAGGAGTTTTATAGTGAAGGTCTTACATTCAAGTTGTCAGTCTAATTTGAGTTAATTTTTGTGTGTGATGTAAGATTGTAGTCTTGCTGATAGGCAAAGAAGGTGTCTGTGGTATAATCAACAAGAAATGTTATGAAATGGCCTTCTACCTGCAGTATTACCAATACTGACCTCTATTCCTTCCTCTCACCACTAACCACTGCTTTTGTACCCCTCTCCTTCCAATATACACACATACACCATTTTTATTTTGGGGGCCATTATCCCACACTCCTTATTGCTTCCCAAATCACATGGCCTGGGGGTCAGGAATGGGTGGATAGGCACCTCTCTCTACCCATGCTTCTTCTGTGTGGCTGAAAAACTTTTTCTGTTTTTTAGATTTTTTTCTGAGTAAAAAAGATTCTATTGACAAACTAATAACAACAATAACATACCATAACAAAGGCCATATATGACAAGCCCACAGCTAACATCAAACTCAATGATGAAAAGCTGAAAAAAGTTTCCTCTAAGATCAGGAGCAAGATGAGGATGCCACTCTCACCACTTTTATTCAGCACAGTATTGGAAGTCCTAGCCAGAGCAGTTGGGCTAGGAAAAAAAAAAGACATTCGAATTGGAAAAGAAAGAGTAAAACTGTCACTATTTGCAGATGACATATTACATACAGAAAATTCTAAAGATTCCACCAAAAAACTGTTAGAACTAGTAAATGAATTTAGTAAAGTTGCAGGCTATGAAATCAATATACAGAGGTCTTTGCATTTCTTTACACTAATAATGAACTATCAGAAAGAGAAATCAAGAAAACACTCCCATTTACAAGTGCTTCAAAAAGAATAAAATACCTAGGAATAAATTTAATTAAGGAGGCGAAAGACCCATACACAGAAGCTATGAAATGTTGATGAAAGAAGTCGAAGAAGATGCAAATAAATTAAAGATATCCTATGCTCATAGATTGGAAGAATTAATATTGTTGAAATGTCCAAAGCAATCTGCAGATTCAATGTAATCCCTATAAAAATTCCAATGACTCTTTTTTTTTCACAGAAATAAAACAAACAGTCCTAAAATTTGCACAGAACCATAAAAGATCCCAAATAGCCAAAGCAATCTTGAGAAAGGACCAAAGCTGGAGGCATTAATTACACTTCTTGATTTCAAACCATATTACAAAGCTATAGTAATTAAAACAGTATGATACTGGCATTAAAACACACGGATGAACAGAACAGAATAAAGAACCCAGTATAAACTTATGCATATATGGCCAATTAATTTATGACAAAGAAGTGAGGAACATACAATGGAGAAAGCAGAGTTGTTTCAGTAAGTGGTGTTGGGGAAACTGGACAGCCGCATGCAAAAGAATAAAGTGCACTCTTACAAGCCAATTCACACTTCTCATGAAGAATGCATATCAAATGTAGGTAATGATTATGTTCAGAAACCTATCTGTTAGATGATAGGAGATATCTCTACCAGTTCCAGAGTGATTTGCCACCCAATTCTGCCACAAAACTACTCTTACACACTTTCTACAATGAAAGCTACTCAACAACGCATTGGGGTGCCTCAGTGTCATTGAAAATGTTCAGGAACAAGATGAACAACTCACTGTTTTGGATGTTATAGAGAAGATACCCATGAGCAGAAGAGGTTTAGAAACCATAACCACCAAGGACTTTTTAAGTTCAAAAACTCCATGACTTAAGGGAACTCTAGTTTTTCTGGATTGAAGCATAAAGCCCATGTCAGAAACTCTCATCATGATGTATGCTAATGTTTGCACGAACAGTTCATGGATCATGGTGATAGAATGTCTGCACATGAATTCACTGGCTAGTCTAGCATATGAAATCTAGTTAGTATGAGCAGTCAGATGGAGAAAAATGATTATAATGAAGAGAAAACCTCAGGGAAAGAATTTTTCTGGTTGAATAAATGAATGCCAAAATCAAATCACTTCTACTAAGAAAAGCATATCGAATTCAAAAAAGGAGCCACAACAATGGGAAATGGAGACTAGCCCTTAGCACAATGTTTTTTAATTTTAAAAACCACAATCAGAAATACATTTTACATCATAATTCAGTACACACATACACACACACACCTAACTGTAACAAAAGTTTCACAAAAACAGCACTTACTATCATGAGCAATGTACTCTGATGTTTTTTATTCTATTCTAGTTTTTAATAATAATTAATTTTTTGTTGAAGCACAGCAAATACATAGAAAAGCACATGATTGTAGAGCCTGATGAATTTTTGCACAGTGAACACATTTTTGTAACCTATATTTTATCTTATTCTATTTCATTTTACTATAATTATTTTTTATTGTGGCAAAAATGTATATAATAAAAAATATACCATTTTAACTATTTTTAAGCATACAGTTCTGTGGCATTTAGTACATTCACATTGTTGTGTAACCATCACCACCACCCATCTCTAGAACATTTTTCATCATTCCCAACTGAAACTCTGTACTCATTAAGCAATAATCTCCCACTCCCTCCTTCACCCAGCTCCTGGTAACTATCATTCTATTTTTTTGTCTCTATGAATTTGACTGCTCTATATACCTCATATAAGTGGAATTATACAGCATTTTTCCTTTTGTGTCTAGCTTATTTTATTTGGCATAATGTTCTCCAGATTCATCCATGTTGTAGCATGTGTCAGAATTTCCTTCCTTTTTAAGGCTGAATAATATCCCATTGTGTGTATATACTACATTTTGTTTATCACCTTGGGTTACTTTCACTTTTTGGTTATTGTGAATAATGCTGCTATGAACAAGAGTGTATAAATACAATTTTTAATAAAGTGCTAGTTACAACACATTACATTAATTTTCTTGACTTTGAAAAACACTGGTGTGCTAGTTTACAGATTGAAATCAAATGTATTCTTTCCTTTGAGCCAGATTAAGTTAACCAGGGCACTCTCAGACTCTTTATTTTCCTTTCTTGAATTGAGAAGAGCTTTAGTATGTGCCAGAAGGGATGACATAGGAGCAAAGTTTTTCTCTTTAATAACGGAAATGTCCCAACGGATAAAAGTGATGCCTCCTAGAGAAAATTCCCCTAATTTAGCCGCCGCTCTGACACACACTAAACCTCCTATTGTCTCTTTCTGAAAGTGAGATAGTTTGGTGGTCCAGTCAGCTGTTTTGGTACACTTAGGGGTCAGAGGTATGAATAGATATAGTACTTACTGCTAACCACAATAATAGCCAACTTGGATCTGCTTAGAAAACTGGAGAATCCACAGAGTGCTCTAAAGGTTGCTTATAGCCTTGCTATGGTGAATATATTGTACATCTTTTCAAAATAAGTCTTAAAATTTTTTTTCAATTACAGTTGACATTTAATATTATATTGGTTTTAGGTATACAAAATAGTGGTTAGACATTTATATAACTTACAAATCAATCCCCCTGATAAGTCTAGTACTCACCTGGCACCATACATATTTATTACAATATTATTGACTATATTCCCTATGTTGTACTTTACAACCTTGTGACTATTTTGTAACTATAAATTTGTACTTTTTAATCCTTTTGCCTTTTTCACCCAACCCCCTAACCCATCTCCCATCTGGCAACTATCAGTTTGTTCTCTGTATCTATGAGTTTGTTTCTGCTTTGATTACTTATTCATTTTATTTTTTAAATTCCACATATAAGTGAAATCATATGGTATTTGTCTTTCTATGTCTAACTTATTTCACTTAGCATAATACCCTCTAGGTCCATCCCTGATGTTGGAAATGATAAGATTTCATTCTTTTTTATGGTTGTGTAGTATTCCTTTTTATATATGTACCACATCTTTATCCAGTCACCTATCAATGGGCACTTAGGTTGCTTTCATATCTTGGCTGTTGTATATGAAATATCCTTCTTTGTCTCTTGTTATAACCTTTGTTTTAAAATCTATTTTGTTTGAGACAAATATTTCTACCCCAGCTTTTCTTAATTTCCATTTGCCAAAATATCTTTTTCCATATGTTTACTTTTAGTTCATGTGTGTCTTTCTATCTAAAGTGGCTCTCTTATAGGCAGCATAGGTAAGGGTCTTGTTTTCTTATCCATTCGGCCGCCCTAAGTCTTTTCATTGGAACATTTAATCCACTTACATTTAAAGTGATTATTGATAGGTATGTAACTATTGCCATTTTATTATTCATATTTTAATCTTTTTTCTTCTTCTTAGAGAAGTCCCTTTAACATTTCTTGTAATATTGGTTTGGTGGAGACAAACTCCTTTATCTTTTTCTTGTCTGGGAAGCTTCTTTATCTGCCCTTCATTTCTAAATGATAGTCTTGCTACGTAGAGTAATCTTGATTGTAAGTCCTTGCTTTTCATCGCTTTGAAAATTTTGTACCAGTCCCCTCTGTCCTATAAAGTTTCTGTCTAGAAATCATCTGATGGTCTTATTAGAGTTCCCTTAGATAACTAACTGCTTTTCTCTTGCTGCTTTTAAGATTCTCTCTTTATCTTTAACCTTTGCCATTTTAATTATGATATGCCTTGGTGTGGGCCTCTTTGGATTGTTTGGGACTGTCTGCACTTCCTGGACCTCTCTGTCTATTGCCTTCACTAGGTTAAGGAAGTTTTCAGTCATTATTTTTTTCAAATAGGTTTTCAATTCCTTGCTCTCTTCTCCTTCTGGTACTCCTATGATGTGAATGTTTGTATGCTTGATGTTTGTCCCAGAGGCCCCTTAAACTGTTCTAATATTTTTGGATTCTTTTTTCTAGTTGCTGTTTCAATTGGGTGTTTTCTGCTACCTTGTCTTCCAGATCACTGATTTGATTCTCTGTTTCATGTAATCTCATGTTGATTTATCTAATGTATTTTTCATTTTAGTTACTATATTCTTTATTTCCGACTGATTCGTTTTTACAATTTCTGTCTCTTTGTGTAAGTTCTCATTGATTCCATCTAATCTTCTCCTCAGTTTATTGAACATTCTTATAACCAATATTTTGAACTCTGAATTGGGTAGATTGCTTGCCTCCATTTTGTTTAGTTCTTTTTCTGGAGTTTTGTCCTGTGCTTTCATTTGTGACATATTTCTTTGTTTCCTCATCTTGGCTGCCTCTCTCTGTGTGCAGTTTTAAACCGTAATAATGTCAGAAGTAGAAATAGTATAAACTTGAGAAAATAGGATTTGAAAACTTAATTGTGTGTATTTCTTATTCGCTTATTTATTCTCATGAATTTGGAGTAATAAATTTTAATTTTGATGCTTTTGTTTTAGTCAGTAGTGGTTATCTTCCATCAGAGATACTGAAACAAAATAAAAATAAAATGTATTATTTAAAATTCACATAATTAAATAAGTGTGAAAGAGAATCAAATAATAAAACTTTCAAACAATGTCATTTGTAAGTTCGCAGCTTTTATATGTCCCAGGTTATTAAAACCTAAAGCTGCACCAAGATTTTTGGGACACCCTAGACAGGGTGTGCTAATTTTTGTTTAAGAATAAGGTAAAAATAAGTTGTTAGTTTCCTGTTGTTTCTGTAACAGATTACCACAGATTTAGTGGTGTGAAACAATACAAAGTTATTTTCTGCTAGTTCTGAAGTTCAGTTCTGGAGTCAGAAGTCTAAAATGGATCATCAGTGCTGTGTCCCTTCTGGAGACTCTAGAAGAGAATCCATTTTCCTGCCTTTTCCAGCTTCTGGAGGCTGCCTGCACATGCCATCCTCCATCCTCAAAATCAGCAATCTCTTTCTCTCTTTTTTCTCTGTCTTTGACTCTTCTGCCTCCTTGCTGTAAGGACCCTTGTGATTAGATTGGGCTCACCTGGATAATCTAAGATAATTTCCCCATCTCAAGATTCTTCACTTAATCACATCTGCAAAATCCCTTTTGCCATGTATATTCACAGGTTCTAGGGATTAGGGCATGAACATCTTTGGAAGTCCATTATTTTGACTTCTGCATAAATATATTTATGTTTTGTTTCTATTTGCACAAAGAAGCACTGGAAGAATATATAAGAAAGTAATAAAAATGGTTATCTATGGGGTAGAAGTGAGAATTCTTAATGTATGCCATTTTATATGGATTTGATATCTGAATATATTAATGTATTAGCTACTCAAAGTAAAATTAATAATAACTATGCAAAAGGTAGGACCTACCAAATTTTAGATATCCCTAGTTAGGGATACCTAGATTATTTTAAACTCCGAACTTTATGGAAATAACAGCATAGTTTTTCTAAAATGGCTAAACTAATTCTATAGAATCAGAATTGTATGAGTTTACATATATGCAATGAACTGTTCATTTTACAAACTGCAAGCTCTGAAATCTGTCTTCAGTTCATTCTCACTAAGAAAATGGTAAGAAGCAATGTGACTCAAAGGATAGTTCTGTTCAGTGTGAGTCTTCTCAGTGTGAGCCAGCCACCCCACTTCTTTCTGTGTGGGCATGGTTATTTCTTTCCTCATGGGTTTTATGACAAGATGCAGCCAGTTCTTGGTCTTTGCTTGTGCACTCACCTCTTTCTGGACAATTTGTGCTTAAAGCTTTCTCTCTTGCTGTGAAATGAACTGCACTGGCTCAGGTTTAAGGAATTGTGGGCCCATTGAGATGGGAGGGGAAGGAACGGCCCCTCATGTCCCTTAAAGAACTTTAATCCCTGGGGCTACTGCGTGGCGTTTGTGCATGAGCCAGCCCTGACTCACCAAGCCCTGAAGAGAAAACTTCCACTGAGGACCATCTGCCAAGGCGGCGTGCTCAGGACTGAACTGTAATGCGTTCAGCTCAGAGGCTAATATCTCATTTCTGAGGGAACCTGAGAAAGAGAAAGCAGTTGGGGAAAAAACTCAGAGTGCCAACTTAATTGTGTAGTGCCACTGTTTTGGCCCCATGTAATCTGGAAGATTTCTCTCCTTTTGTGGCTGGTCCTTTAATGGAGACATGCCAGGCAACCCACTGGCAGCTCCCGCCTCCTTCTCTGGGCGGAAGCATTTTACGTTTTTATCTTTGGTTGCATCATAGAGAAACTGCACTTTAAGGAGGAAAAAGATTGCTTATTGTTTAAGAGGGGCAGTCAAACGACCACCTGTTTTCTGCAGATAACAAGCAGGGCACATCCTATGCTGAGTAACAAATCAACCCAGGGGCAGCTTTAAAGTGTTTCACAAGCGGGCTGAGTCACGGCCAGCTCAGTGTGACTGGGGCTGGTTCGTCATCTGAGCTGGAAACTGCCTCATGTGGATCCGTTAGATGCCCCTGTCACTTCCTTCCTCTCTGAGGTGTAGGCAACCTTGTGAGATGGGGGTAGAGGGGAACACACATCCTTCTGTGCAGATGATGAGACCTGGGCTGAGAAGGACAGCAGCTGGAAGAGAGCTACCACTGAACAGGGCCCCTTGGGTTCTGAGGGCTGGGCTGCCTGAACCACTAGGCCCAGAGCTGGGTGTGCACTGTCTCACAGCCACAGGCTGCCCTACGGACCTTGTCAGCACTCTTTCTAACACATGCCATTGGTCTCAAGTTCAAATGGGTGACAAGGTATGCATGGATAACAACAACAAAAGAAAGAATAGTGTTAAATGATTTACACCTGGATTATGATTCTTATCAACCATAGCCCTCTGTCCCCTCTCTTAAGAAGTGGTCTTTTGTTTAAATATACAGCAAGCCTTTCTTGGAGGTGGGTGGGGAAGGGGGTAATTAGAATGAAGGGGATAATAAAGGAATAGCAGGAGAAGGGAGCTGAAAGTTAGAGGAGGAGTGGAAAAGAAGAAGAGCAGATTTCTAGTTAGTGGGAGGGAGGCTGAGCGGGGAATGGCTTTGAGATACTGGAGGTACTGGAGAGACATTTGAGCCACTGGAGTGTGGAATGGGACTTTGGGGGAAAAGTGATAACAAAATGGGAGTTTTAGGAAAGTTTTCCATGTGGTATATGGTACAACTTCCCTTCTCATTATGTATCCTCAAAAGCACTTCTGTGAAGACCCAAATTGCTTTTCAAAGTTTGGGATCTCATGTGTGTTTCTGTGTATATTTTAAAATGCAGACTGATCCAAAGGGGCTATTAGCACCATTGTGCCAACGGAGGCCCAGGTTCCCCAGACAACAGTGCACCTTACTGTATGGTGGAAGGTGGGCGGTCCCAGGGCATGGGGTGGGGGAAAAGACTGTAAAGCAAGGAAGCAGGGAAACAAATAAAACGGGATGTGATTCGAGTTGGCCCAGGTCTTGGCTTCAGGCTCACTAGGAAGAAAGCAGTTTTCAAAGGACATTCTGGGGAGGCTGGATGAAACTGTTGCTCTCGGAATTACCACTGGGGGTGGGAAAATGAGTGAGCAATTTATCTGTCAGCTCCATCCATCTTCTGACTCTCACTGTGAAAGTGTACTCCATGAGAAATTAACCCTCCCATGTCTGTACGTGTGTTACCCAGCTCCTCTGGGCAGTCATGGGTCAGTCCTTTTGGCTCACCATGGGTTCTGGGGCTATGGCCCTACCCACAGAGAATGTTATGGGGCCCATGCTGAAGCCCAGCCCTCCTTGGCCAGGGAGGCTAGAGGAGGCAGTGATGGATGGTGGTATGGTAACTGTGGCTGTTCTGGAACTAGCAGCTGGGGCCCAGGGGTCAGGACAAGCAAATCTGAGAGGTGCACCAACTGGGTGTGTTTCAGTGCTTTTATGCCAATGGAAAAAAGTACATCTTCAAAGAGTTGTATTTCTATGTACTGCAAAATGTCAAAATTCATTGAATTTTGTTAGCACAAGATCTATACTTTCATCTACCAGAAAATTGTCATAATAAATATATATATGAAATGTATCCCTCTTAAATGTAATGTTCTTGTGTAGTATGCAACATGTGTAACTGTCCATGACCTTGAACTGGCCTCATGGGCCCAGGTCAAGAACAGGCTCACATAAGAAGACCTTCATAAAGTCCTTTCACATTGTATGGGAACATTGACTTGTTGACACTGAACACGGGTTTGCTAAGGATTCTAGAAGGAGAATATCAAAGTGGGAGTAAATGCTGAATGAATGAGTGAGTGAGTGAATGAGTGAGTGAGTGAATGAATGAAATAGTCTAGTCACAGAGGTACTTTGTTTCTCACTATCTACTCCTCCATCTCCCTCATTTCATTCCAATCAGCTCTATGTTATATATTGAAATTCAGAGTAATGTTTTATTTTTATAAAAAGATTCCCTTGCTTAGAAATATAAATTTAAACATTATTTTTCTAGCACATAGCAGAAATGCAGTTAATATCAGTTACTTACTAGATTGGCTCAGGCCTGCATGAGCAATATGGCAACACAGTCGGGCAGTTCTGGGTAGTATGTGTGGAAGACACATCTATGGGAGGCTGGATAGGCTGTGTGATGCTCCCCACGGAGGTCTGTGGGTCTAGTCAGTACTCTGAGGAACTTACTCCTGGGGACGCTTCCTTTTCATATGTACCGTAGATTCATTTTTCCTTTATAAACATCCTCTGGTTCAAAGCTTAGGATAAAATACGATGAGGAAGGGATCTTATTGGTGTAGTTTTGAAGGTACATTGTTTAAAAAAAGAAAACAGGAAAAAACCTGGGAATGAGGTTGTTTTGGAATCAATCAGGTGACTGTTAACTCTCAACTTCGGAGTGTCTTCAATTCTTGGACAATTCCTGGGTGTAATTGTTTCTGGGTCTAGAGGGAAAAAAAAGCAAAGTTGTCAAAATAAAACAGTCTCTTAAAGAATCCACTGCTGTAGACAGCCAAGGTGACTCAGTAGTTTTCCATGCAGGAGATGTGTTTTACCAAGCCTGTATTAAACACAGGAAGAAACTTATTGACTTAGAAAATCCGTGCCATGAAACTACCTCTGTTTATAAGTTTAAAAAAATCATTTCTATCCCTATCTTGTTCCATAGGCAGTTTATGAAGATACAAAGACTATAGCAAGAAGATATAACATTGAAGTAGGGAGAAAAAATAAAAACAAGGATAAGAATATGAAATGGAGCCTGAGGTTAGTACAGAAATGTTCACTGATCGGCCCTCCATTTGACTTTTAGCTTTTCTTTTTCTGCTAGAAGAGAGAAACCAGATAAATTAATATGATTTTTCAGAGTAAGAGGGACAGGTGCTCAGGGGAAATGAAAAGAGCTCTGATCTGTACTGTATGAAAAGGAAATGAGGCAGTAAAGGAAGGTCAGTGGAGAGAACAACAGCAGGATAGGAGGAAGCAGGAGGTGACGGAACATAATCTCCCATGCCCATGGAAATTTCTAGAAGGAGGGCACCAGCAAGGTACAATTAGGCCAATCCTAATTGGCCGGTTGTGGTAATGGGGTGACTTACTGGATCTGAGCTAACTGAGGAAAAAACAACAAAATAGTCTTGTCTAACCTTAATACCACTTTATATTTTTCTTTTCTTATATGGTTTATCTAATATTTCACACATGTCCTCTTATTTCTTGACTTCACTTGGATTAGCCAACATTACAAAATAGTCTCCAAAATGTTATTTTCTTTATGGCAACATTACAAAATAGTCTCCAAAATGCTATTTTCTTTATTTTCCTTATTGTAGGCACTTATATTATTTTCAATAAACTTAACAAATTTTTGAAGGGTGGGATATACAGTGTAGTATATTGGAAAAGGCATTGCTTTGGAGTCAGAAGAACCTGGAGTTAAAATTCAACTCCTCCAAACAAACAGAGACTCATGGACATAGACTATAGACTACTGGTTACCAGAGGGAGAGGGGAGTGGGGGAAGGTAGATGGGGTAAAAGGATCAAATATGTGGTGACAGAAAGAAATCTTACTATGGGAGGTGAACACACAATGTAAATATATATATATGCCTTACTGTTAAAATATACAGGTAAAACTTATGGCATTTCATTAACCAATGCCACCATAAACAATTAATTAATTAATTAAAAACCAATCCAGCTCTTCAATGTAATACATATGTATGAGTGACCTTAACTAGAAAATGGGAGATGATATATCCCACATACCCCTTGCCCAGGGACTACTTGATAAGTGGTGGTCGTTATTACTGAAAGTAGCTTGTAATCTCCTCATTAATTCTTTTAAGGATCTAAGTTTGAGAATCATTAACCTATATATTTTTCCTCCTATAGAAATATAAAAGAGGATACCACTAGCTGGTGGAGGGGAAATTATTTACTTATAGCAATGCAATCTAATTTAATGCTTCTCAACTTTTTAACCATGACCCAGACTATGAAATACATTACACTGATACCCATATACACACACTGATCTGTAACTGGAAAAAAATCCTGAAACAGTATTTGGATATTTTCTTTTCTTTTCCATTCCATTTAATGAAAAATTGGACTCACTAAATTGATTTTATGACCTACTAGTGGGCCTCAACCTACAGCTTGAAAAACACTGGTATAAATTACAGCTTTGTTCTATGAATACGTGCAGTGCCTATGGATTTAGTTCTACTACAACTTTCGGACCAAGATACAATGAATTATTTCATTAAAAAAAAAAACAAAGTAAATTAATTTCCAAGCTCCCATTCTTTCTCTAGATATTGTTAAAAATGTAATCTTGGTCATCATTGTGGTTCTTTCCTTTGACCCTCTCAGAAAGGGTTCTGCAAAGGTCATGGAGTCTCATGCAGCTCAACTTTGGGGGAGGGCCTTCTCTCTTTAGGTCTGAGCTCTTATGGTCCTTAAAGGATGGGTGAAGCCATGACTTGCATGACAAGCTTCCCCAGGGCAGGCTTGCAGAGGCTGGGACTCTGGTACCCAGGGCACAATTCCTCTAGCTGCATTATGCAGGCCATTCCCCTGAGGTTCTGCTCCCATGTGGCATTCTGCAGTGCAGTAGGTCCTTCCACTCCTGGGCTCGCTCGTCAACCCCTTCTAGAACTAGGACAGTATTCCTCTAAGTTATGGTCATGTCTGTTCTCTCACTATCCAAGCAATGTCAGAGCCTCTCTCTCATCTGGGACTGAGACTTACTGCTTCTTAACTCTGCCCTGCAGTCCTTGAAGCTAAGGTCTAGAATCAAATTTTGTGTGCCTTAAATATGCACAGACGAGGCTGCCAGGGCCGAGTGGGGCAGTAAGAAAAGCCCTAATTTTGTATTTAAGATGATAGATTCCAGTTTGGAATTTACTTCTTTAGTGTGGCATGGCAGATATTGTATAGAACCCAACACAGAGTGATGCTCAACAAATATTTGTGGAATGAATGATTTGGGGCAAGTCATTTGACCTCTCTTGTCTTCAGTTTCCTCATACTTTGGCCTTTAGCTGGAAGTGAAGCTTAGAGTAGATGGTTCATGGAGCTCATTGTTCTGCCTGGGTGTGCCAGGGAAAGCAAAGAGTCAGAAGCCCTGGCTACCCTCCATATACAGAGTGGGGAAAAAAAAGAGTAACTGAATGTAGTCACATTTGCTCTTTCTGAAGAAAACATGCACTTTTCTCTATTTGTTTGGTGGAATTAACTGTGTTTAGTTAAAAAAAAAAAAGCAATGCTACTTTTTAAGGCGTTAGCTTAAGGAATAGGTAGATTTCGGCGATTTCTTTCCATCTCTGTATTTTTATTTTTAAAGAAATTGAGAATTAAAGAACTTTTATTAAGCTGTTTTCTGTGCTCCCCAGTTCTCTCATCCCCACTGCCTACGACTAGCAAACAGCCCATCTGGAGGTGCACACAGCAGTGTGACGGCAGCACCATCTGCCCCAGAATCCACAAAAGCCTTTGGAATGCATGGACCAAATTGTACTTGTGTGAGAACTTGAAGCTTACTCATAGCTACCAATTTGCCTTAGACCTAAACTACAAATACTCCCTAAATCTAGATAGGCTTGGATAATGAAGATTGTGACAACTCAGAGTGTTTATTTTTTATGCCTTTGGCACTTCCCCTGAACATGCAGGTAAGTTTATAAAGTGACTATTTCCTGCCCTAATTCTTCTCTTCTCTTTACATGAATTCTATAATTTCAAACATTTATGACCCTATGCACATCAATATACCTGGAAAATTCTATTAATGTTGTATTCTTTTATGTTCTTATGATGATAGCTTGTGTATATCCCTATTGATGTAACTAACATTTGTGTTAAAATTATCTATTTACATTCCTATCTTTCTAACTAGATTGGTGTAAGAATTGTAGCTTTTCCATCTTTGTATCAATTTTGTATTTAACAAGGGGCCACACACACACAGTACATGACCAATAAATGTTTATTGAATGAATTAATGTAAACATTTAACCTAGGATCAGTTAGTCTATAACACAGCCTAAAAGCTGACATCTTCAGCCCTGTGACTGGAGCAGACATCACTAACTGATCACTGATCACAACGTTCTTTCCCACCAAGCTGGGCCATAACCACTAGAGTCCTTCTCAACACAGCACTCTAGGCAGATCACGGTTGAATAGATCATGGTTGGCACACAAGAGGGAATCTGTCACCTAACATTTAATCTAATGTTACCCTTGCTGTAAGCTGCATGAGCTGGCACAAGTCACGGCCTGCGTTAGGGCCAATATTCATTGGTGTGCCCAGTATGACCCAATGATTGTTTACAGCCAGCATCTGTTCTTACTAGTCAGTGCCCATGCCATGCCTGTGGTTAAGAATTTTGAGTATTACCCTTGGTCATTGTCATACATGTTCTTATCCTACAAACTTAGGTTCACTCTTCCCTGGGAAGGTTCAGATCTCTCTGATCCAC
The DNA here is from genome assembly GCF_000151845.1 of Pteropus vampyrus. NCBI lineage: Eukaryota > Metazoa > Chordata > Mammalia > Chiroptera > Pteropodidae > Pteropus > Pteropus vampyrus. The sequence continues at coordinate 1,961,922 of NW_011888903.1, forward strand.
CCAGTTCTGATGGTGGGGGGGACATTCTTCTAGTCTCCCCAGTACCAGGAAACACTATTCCTGCTTCCATTGTAGCCTCTTACCCAAGGTACCTTTCTAGATGTGGGGATATTCTCATCTCTGCCACACTGCTGGCGAGAGATATTGTCTGCCCCATGTGGTTTAAGTAATGAAGTTCCCAAATGCTCCTTAGTCCGCGGTGGCCTTGAAAGTGGAGATCTTGCAACCTTTGTCCCCTATTCTCTCCCTGCTCTGCATTTTGCACAAGCGTTGCTGGTTTCCATAGTACTCACCGGGAAGCTTGGTCACCAGATTGATGATGCCCAGGGACTCAGGAGTGTCACTGATGTTGATACTGCCCCCAATCTCCCTCTAGCATCTTTTGCCTGAGTTTAATCTGCTGTTTACTGCCACTAATGCAGCTGTTTCCCATGCTGGGACACAGAGAATTTGCTTCGTGTTGTTATTGCTGTGCAACCAGATTTCAATCATACCACCTTACATTTTGTATTTCTGTGGTCCAGAAAAATAGTCCTGCAAGTACAGCTCCTCTTTTTGGAGACAGAAATAAGACTTTGCATCAGACACATCTTGTGCCTCACAAGATCCCATGGCTTTCCCTGACTTTCATTCCAGCTACTATAACCAATTCTCATGGACTCCAGTTGGTTTTATGTGGGTACAACCTGGGAGCATCTTGCCTCAGGCACATGCTGTGGTCTCTTGCTTCCTCTCCTGGGGCATCCCTGTTGACCCCATGGTGTATAACTCCTCAGAAATGTTTAGTGTCCACATATATGCAACCTGAAAGTGTGAAGGCGTTAGTGGCCCGCAGGGCAAATCTTTAACCAATGTGAGATGGGAGCTGGAATAAATGCTTCCCCTTTCTGACAGAAGGCATTGACATGGTGTAAAATGTTCTAAACTATAATTATATTTATATGTTTATATATGGCTGTTCAATCTGTCTTGTTTATAAAGAAAGTCTCTTTTTGCTTTTTTTTGTTGTATTTGTTGTTTGACATGTAGTGCAGAAACAATCGATTATCCATGAGCTCGAAAAAGAAGTGAATTCACTCAATACACAAAAAATAATTCAAAATGTATCATAGGTTGAAATGTAAGAACTAAAATTATACAAATTCTAGAAAGAAACATAGAAAATCTTTATCTTAGACTAAACAAACATTTACTACATGTAATACCAGAAGAACGATCTGTTAAAAAATCGATACATTAAAATTCATCAAAATAAAAAAACTTTTTTTCTTCAAAAGACACCTTAAAAAATAAAAAAAGAAGTCATAGGCTGGAAGTTAATCTTTGCAAATTATAAATCTGACAAAACACTTGTATCTAGGATATATAAAAAACTCTCACAAATCAATACTAATATAAGAAATCGATTTTTTTAATGGACAAAATATTGAATAGTTATCAGAAATGATATATGAATGACTAATAAGTACATGAAAAGATACTCAACATCATTAGAGAAATGAAATTAAAATCAAAAGAAGGTACTACTATATACCCACTAGGATGTCTCTACTCAAAAAAAGCAGACAATAACAAATGTTAATGAGGATATGGAGAAACTGCAACACGAACACTTTCTGGCAGAAATGTAAAATGATAACAACCACTTTGTAAATCATTTAGGAAGCTAATTAAATATTTAAACATACACTTATGCCAAAAACAAACAAACAAAAAGTCATATGACCCTGCAATTTCCGTCTAGGGAAATGAAAAACTCCAAGAGAAATGAAAACATGTGCCTACGCACAAAGACTTGTACTCATTTATAGTAACTTTGAACATAATATCTCCAAAGTGGAAACAACCTGGAAGTCATTAGGTGAGAATGGGTAAACAAACCGTGAAATACTATACACCTTTACAGTAGAATACTACTTAGCAATAAAGAACAACAGATTGATACACAAAAGAATGAATCTTAAAAACATCTGACAAGTGAAAGAAGCCAGATGCAAAAGACTATTCATTGTATGTGTCCATTTATATGAAATTTCTAGAAAATTTAAACTATTCCATAGTGACAGAAAGATCAGTGATTGTCTGAAACAGGTAGGAGGAGTGGGCGGGGGATGCATTACTTTTATAGTTTGTGCAGTTGTGTTCTATTTAAGAAATCTTTGCCAAACCAATGGCTACTAATATTTTCTCCTGTGTTTTATCTTAGAAGTTTTGTAGTTTTAGTTCTTACTTTTAGGTCTTGACCCATTTAATGTATGTATATGGTGTAAGTTATAGATTGAAGTTCATTTTCTTATTGTATAGAGGTATCTAATTGTTCTAGCACCATTGGTGAAAAGACTATTTTTTCTCCACTGAATTGCCTTTGCATTTTTGTCAAAAATCAATCTTCCATATATGAATAGTTCTATTTTGGGACTCTCTATTCTGTTCCGTCAATCCATTTGTCTTGATTATACTATTTGTCTTGATTACTATTAATTTATAATAAGCTTAGAAATCAGGTACCGTATAAATCAAGTACTGTAAGTCTTCCAACTTTTTAAAAAAGTCATTTTGGCTATACCGGATCCCTTTTGTAGGCATATAAATTTTACAATAAATTTACCAAGTTCTTGGAGATAAGTGCCACTATAATTTTATAATCAAGTTGCTTAAAACCAACAATTAAAAAAATCCTGATAAGCAAGCAGAGAAAATAGACATATTACTTACAGAGTAACAAAGACAAGAATGACAGCAGACTAACTTCTCATTAGTAAAAATGCACGCCACAAAGAGTAGAGTAACATCTAGCTAAATTTGTAAATGGAGTCTGAAAGTCTATATTTTAATAAAAAAATGAAATCTATTTACATTTATATTGCTTACTGATACATTAGATTTTTCTATCATCTTATTCTGTGTTTTCCCTTTACCTTGGTCTCCTAGCCTCTTTCTGACTTTTAGTGAATTGATTGTTTTTTTTCTTTAGTTTCCTTTGCCTACTCTCCCTAGTAATTTAAATGATCTTTTTGTTATTCTCAATTTTTGACACAAATATTTACTTAGATCGTAAGGTCAATTAACATTTCTGTTCTTTTCCTTAAAATACAAAGATTTTAGAACTCTTCAAAATTAAACTTCTATCTTCCCTATTATCATTTTCTGGTACTTTAATTCCATCTTTTTTTTTTTAACCCCTATCTCTACCTCATAGTCAGTATTATTATTTACAGTAAATGCTGATCTGTATTTACCAATGCATTTACCATATGCTTCTTGAATATCACTCAAGATATTCATTTTTAACCAGTTGTTTCAGGGAAGGCTGTGAATAGCAAACTAGCTTGTCTAAAAAGATCCTTATTTTGTTCTCACTTTTGAATGATAGTATAATTGGAATAGAATTATAGGGAGACATTTTTTTCTCAGAATTTTGAAATATTCCTCCATTGACATTTGACTTCTACTGTTGTTGAGAAGCCTTCTCCAGTATGATTGCCATTCTTCTATAAATAATCTGGTAGTTTTTAAGACTTTTTTCATTGTTTTTTGATGATCTGCTATTTCGTTATAATATGTTTAGATGGGATTTTGTTTTACTTTTCCTGCTCAGATCCTGATATGTTCCTTTACTCTGAAGACAGATTCCTTCTTCAGTTCAAGAAAATTTTCAGCCTTTAACTTTTCCAATACTGCCCTTTCCTCTCTCTATATATACACTTTTGTAATTCTTACTAGACATAAATTGCGATTTCTCATTCTATTCTTTGTGTATCTTAGCCTCTTTGCTACTTTCATCCCTATGTTACAAATTTTTTAAGATTTATATTTCAATTCATTAATTTATCTTTAGCTGGATCTAACATACTATTTTCTCATCTAGTATACTTTTAATTTCAATAATAATCCTTTTAGTTCCACAATTTATATATAGTTCCCTTTCAAAAACACATATTTTTATATCATATCACCATGTACTTAACCTATGGTTTCTATACCTTCTTTTATTTCTAAATATTTTAAACAAATTCATTTTATAAACTCTTTCAGCTATTTCATTACTTTTAGTTTTTGGGAGTGCAGATTCTCCTCTTTGTTGTTCCTTTTGACTCCCTCTTTCTTGTGAGGTCTGTACATTTTTCTTGTAGAATGTATACTCAGTGAAGGTACCCAAGGTATACCCAGGAGTGTCTTAATTTGCTTGGGGTACCATATAAAATACCACAGACTGAGTGACTTAAACAACAGAAATTTATTTTCTCACATAGATAAATGTGGAGGCTAGAAGTCCAGGATCAGGGTGTCAGCAGGTTTGGTTTCTCAGGAGGTCTCTCCCTTTGGCCAGTAGATAGCCATCTTTTCACTGTGTCTTCACATGGTCTTTCCTGTATGTGTGTGCAAACCTGGTGTCTCTTCCTCTTCTTATAGGGACATTTAACCTTAAGTATCTCTTTAAAGGCCCTATTCCCAAATATGGTTACAATGAGGGCTGGGGTTTCAACGTGAGAATGTGGGGGTGGGGGGCCACATAATTCAGTTCAAAACAAAGGGTAAAGAAATGTCTCTATAGAACAGTTTTACATGGATCTCTGCTGTGTTTCTAATGGATATTTGTATTAATGAAATTTCAAAAGAATTTTATATTAACTTCTTAGTTTGGGAGTTTTCTCATCATATCCAATTGTAAATTCAAACCTCACACCTCCATTTTGATATATTGTGGGTGGCTCTTTTAATCCAGGGACCAGAGTAGACAGCAATCATCTTGTTTCTTCCCCAAATAAGGAGAGTTTTTATAAGTCTAAGTTCCTAAAAGGGATAGGATTTTTGAAATTCTTGACATTATGTAAAAGCCTTCTTTTCCCATGGCCCCTAGGAATAACTCTCTTGTCTCGGTATGTGTGTTAAAACATCAATTCCCAGCCAATAAGAACTTTGTTTGGGTATGATACCCCCTGGACCACACTGCTTGAAGTTTTAATAACAACTCTGGCTTTGGTTTCCTTTTCTTTTGGACCCCCTTCCTAAATCTTGCAAGATGAACTATGCATTTAAATCTATTTTTAGCAGCTTATATGTGTTTAGAGAAAGATGGTGGAGGAGGGCAATGAATCTCTTCCATGTTCACTCAGTCCACTCTATTGACTAAAAATTATAATTCTGGAAAGCCTGTCTTCATAGGCTTTATGTACAATAACAATTCTTCAGTTTCAAACCTCATTTGCTCTCCTGTTTCCTGAGAGACACCTTTAAGCCCTAGCTTATATAGTAGAGATTAATACGGGTGAATGGTCAATCTTCCTGATTATAATTTTACATCTTATCTGCTTCTCCTCCTTGAGACGATCTATCGGGTTCTTTCCTCCACTTGCCTTCCTTGAGGAAATGGGCCTTTTCTCCCATATCAATTACCTTAAAATTACAAGCCCAGCAAAAATTATTGCCACCAGGGAAAAGGATTTTATTCCCTCTGTGGCCATTAAAATGTGGGGGATCATTACTGTAAAAAAAGGATGAAAAATACATCAAGCCTGGATATCTTCTCTGAGATGATTTTGTAAGTCAAAAGCATCCCAAAGGGTTTCAGTGAAGCACAGCTGCAGTAGGGACTGCAAAATCAAACTCTAACCAAGCTCCTCAAGCTCATATTTCCTTTCTTTTCTGGGTGGACTCTCAGTGGGGTCTCCAGGGAGCTCTCTACCCACAGAAACAATGAGCTGATCATGATGGAAAAACCACTCCCAATGGGATTTGCATAATAAATACTTCACAATAGATGAAGAGAACAGTAATTACAAAAATGGAGAAAAGGCCAAGAGCTAATGGATTTCTTTGCTATATTTTCGTCAACACAGGTAGAATTATGTTTTAAGATATTTGAGTCTGTGCAATTTAAAGATCTACCTATTTCAACATTTAGGTCTCTTATATTTGTTCTGTCTGATCAGTTCCTTCTGAGGAAAATAAAATCAATTCCTTCTAAGAAAAAAAGGAAAAGATGACATTCCCTACTCCCTGCCCCTAGCAAATTACTTAAACAGGAAAAGATTCATTTAGAAACTAAGAAAGATTCTTTTTAAAGACTTAGCATAACGAACATCATTTTCTTTCAGATGGAAAACTGTTGGACAATTACAGCTTTAAAGGCCTTCTGATTGTAGCGAAGTGACAGAAACGCTTTAGGCGAACTTAAATATGGAGGAGGACTAAGCTTGGACGGTGTTGTGTGCACTTTAGTTATTTTCTTGTGTCAGCTCTTTGCACAGATGAATTGGAGAGTGGCGCTTCCCCATTTTACTGAATCTCTAAATTGACCTGTGCTTTTGGACCACCTGTCATAGAACAGTGATAAGGTTAATGTCAGCTTTTAATGACTAAGATCGATGGCAAAAGTCCTAGCTCTAGCTCAGGTCTCCTGTATCACCTTTACTCACCCTTTCCAAGTTTATTCAACTTTAAATAGTCGTCTGACAAAAAAAAAAAAAAAAAAAAGAGCCAACCACATTCCAAGCCAGAGAGCTAATAATGCTGAGGAAAATCCACTCCAAAAAAGATATTTCAGCAGAATTCACTGATATCTGAAAGCTCCCAACACCAACCAGTGCATAAAAGCTGTCACAGAGGATTAAAGAGGTTTAGGGGACTGAGCACTAATCTAGGGTTCTAGAAGCTTGGGTTGTAACCAAAAAATAATACACGTCTCACTCTATACTAGTTAAAATGCTTTTAAGCAGATATAGATAGAGGCATCTGCAAAATGAGGGCATCCGGCCATCTGCTACCATTCCTAAAACTATGCAATCCTGCAGTCTGCAAAAAAGGTTGAGGTTGGGAGAAAGAAGGGAGCAAAGAAGGTTTCCAGAGTGGTCTGGATACGTCTGTGCACAAGCCTCAACTGGAGAGCATGCACTTGGTCAAGTCAGCTCTCTGCACCTGAGGAAAGAGGCATCTGGAGATGCCTGCTGGCAGGTGGCAGAAGTCCTTCTTGAAAGAGTCCAGGCACTGTATCTCCATGTCCACCACACAAGGATATCTATATATTTATATGCAAACTGGGAGAAATACTTGCAACATAATAATAGGTAAAGGTTAAGAGCCAAAGACCTCCAGGAATCAATGAACAAAAAAATATTAATACCACAATTAAATATATAATTTTTATTTGTGTATTTGCTCAAAAAATTTCACAAAATAGGAAATAAATTTGAAAAAGTTCAACCTCACTGAAATGGTATAAATCAAAGTAATAAAACAATGAGATACCATTTTTATTATCATATTGGAAAGGATAAAAAAATAGAATTTAACAAGAGTAAAGATTAGGGAAATTAGCACTATTATGTAACTACTGGTAGGAGTATAAATTGATATAACATTTCAGAAAGGCAATTTTGCAATATACTTGAAAAGACTTAACATGTGCCTGATAAACAGCTATATTCATTATATATTGCTATGTAAGAAATTGCCCAAAAGCAAGTATTATTTCAATTTTCCTATGGAATTTAAGAATAGCTTAGATGGGTTGTTTCAGCTCAGGTTCTCTTGTGAGGTTGCAGTTGAGACATTAGCTGGGGTTGCAGTCAACTGAAGGCTTGACTGGGGCTGAGAGATCTGCTTCCAAGAGGGCTCATTGTCATGGCTATTGGCAGGAGGCTTTGGTTTTTGCTATGTGGACCATAGGGCTACTTGAGTGCCATTGAGAGAGACATGGAAGCTGAGTTCATTCCAGACAAGTGATCAAAGAGCAAGATGGAAGCCACCATTTCATTTATGTCATTTATGCCATAAGAAGTGATTCACGAAGTTCAGCCCACACTCAAGGGGAGAAGAGTGAAAGAATTTGTGGACATATCTTAAAAACTAGCACAGTTTACCCAGTGGCCACAGGTTATTTACACTCCTCCCACATGCAAAATACACTCACTCCCTCTCAAGGCCCGCCAGAGTCTCATCCCTATAAAGCATCAGTTGAAATCCGGATGTTGACACCTAATCAGTTCCAGGGATGGGTGAGATCCTCAAGAAAGTAGAATCTCTGGGCACAGTTGCTCTTGATCTCAATCATATAAAGTATGGAAACAAGTTCTACTTCTGGGAATACATTCTGTCAAAACATAATTTTCAAAATGTTAAAAACATAACTCTCATACAAATGTAAAATGAATTTGTGTCAAATTTTATTAATTAATGAGAGATTCAGTAAAATAGTAAAACTGATTCAAAGGGTATTTTGAGGATCTGTATATTTATAGGCATTTTGAAAAAAAGGATGGTTGAATAAAATTGCTAAGTTAGATACAAAACTGCTTCATATCCTGCAGGGTAGTAAGACCATAACCTCTGGGACAATCTTTTCTCTTGGACAGAAATCTATAAGGTAACATGTAACTTCACAATATCTGGGCTATATTCAAATAGTAAACACCAAAAGCCAACACAGGGACATTCTCTAGAAAATTAAATAATAGTCAATGCACTTGCTAAACAATGTGTCAGCATGTCCTTAATAGGACATGCATACACTCTTAATTTCCTTAGAATGGAACAATTTTAAGGAAATTGTTATGTTGGTGCACATATATTCAGTTTCTAAGGGTGTTTCTCATGGCTCTGTTTGCAAAGCGACATTTGGAATATGGCACCTGACTATTTCTGCTAGGACAGGACACATTTCCTAATTTGCTAGCTAGTAACCCTTTCTCTGGAATCCTCTCAGCTAATACAGGAGGCTAGAGACTAACTATCCAGTTTCATCAATCTATTTTTTTCTTTTTCTTTTTTGCATTGATCATTTCTACAATAAGGAAGTAGATATGGGCAGAATGATGAGCATTTTTTGTGTGTGTCAAATGTTCTATTTGTAGGTCTCCTTCCAACTCTTAAGAAGAATGAATATTTTTGGATGTTTTCTCATCCACACCTGAGAGAGATATTCTCCCCATTTTCCAGAGGCAAAAAAAAAAAAAAAGAGCTAAGATTCATTCATTCTGCAAATATTTGTTGACTTTCAGTTTGATTTTGGGCACTTTCTAGGTGCTGGAGACATAAAATAAATAAGGCCTCAAGGCCAATAAGAAAACTAATTATAACAATAGATGCAGTTCCTCACACCCTTGCCATCAAAGTGTGGTTGTCCCTGGACCAACACCATGGATGCCACTTAGAAACTTGGTGGAAATTCAGAATTTCCAGTCCTGTCCCAGACCTACTGGATCAGAATTTTCATTTTAACAAAATTCCCAGATGATTTATACTCACATTCAAATCTGAGCAGCATTGCTTTAGTCTGCTCTGAACCTACATTTATTTTCTGTATATCATCTCTTATTTAATAAACAGAGATGAATTTATTTATTTTTCAGTAACAGCAGAGCCTCCATTGCAGGTCTATAATTTTAAAGTTTATATTTGGACATGATAATACTAGAAAGTCATACCAGCATATGAAAATAGGAACTTACCCTTGCCTTCTCCAAGTTAATTTCTTGGATATATAGATTAATGAAAGAGACTGGAAAGATAGCAATAATGCAGTTATAATTATTTTTTAAGCTTAATTTTCTACAAAGTCTTTCACTAGAGCTGGGTAATTCTTTTTTAAAAATTATTTCTATAGACTTTAATTTTTAGAATTTTAGGTTCATAACAAAATTAAGAGGAAGGTACAAAGACTTCCCATATACTCTCTGCCCCGACACACGCATATTCTCCCCATTATCGACACCCCCCACCAGGGTGGTGCATTTGTTATGACTGATAACCTACATTGACACATCATAATCACCTAAAGTCCATAGTTTACACTGCGGTTTATTTTTTGGGGTGGACATCCTATGGATTTGAACAAATGTATAATGACATGTATCCATCATTATGGTAGCATACAGAGTATTTTCACTGCCCTAAAAATCCCGGTGTTCTGCCTATTTATTCCTTCTTGCTTCCCAACTTCTGGCTACTATTGATCCTTTGACTGTCTCCACAGTTTTGCCTTTTCCAGAATGTCATTTAGTTGGAATCGTACAGTATGTAGCCTTTCCAGATTGGCTTCTTTCACTTAGAAATATTCACTTACATTTCTTCCATTTCTCTTTACGGATTCGTCGCTCATTTCTTTTTAGTTCTGAATACTATCCCATTGTATGGATGTACCACAGTTTACGAATCCATTCATACTCTGGAGGACATTTTGGTTGTTTCCAAGTTATGGCAATGATGAATAAAGCTCCTACAAACATTTGTGTGCAGCATTTTGTGTTGACATAAGTTTTCAGCTCCTTTGGATAAATACCAAGGAGTGTGATTGCTAAATCCTATGGTAAAAGTCTGTTTAGCTTCATAAGAAACCTGCAAACTGCCTTCTAAGGTGGCTGCACCATTTTGTGTTCCCAGGAGTGATGAGTGAGTGTTCCTGCTCCATGCCCTCGGCAGCATTCGGTGCTGTCAGTGTTCTGGATTTTGGCCATTGTCATGTGTGTGCAGTGGGGTAATTCTATTTTAATTAATTGTTTTCTGGAGCTCTCAGCTCACATAATTGAAAGAGGTCCTAATTGTGAGTCTCGTACTAACGAAAAACTAAAGAAATTAAACTGCTTCAATAATAACCAGTTTCTGAGTACCACTGGGAGGTCTACCGTGACCAAAATTAGTAAAATATTTATGTTTTTATGTGGTTTAAAACTACATTTTAATTATTTTTTGTAAGTGATAAAGACCTATATTAAACTAAATGATAAGAAAATACTATTTCTTAATTTTGACATCAATAAACAAATATTTGTGTGCTGAGATTGTTATTTTAAATTCAAGTACTAAATGATTCTGAAGTTGCTTATCAACTTACTAATTAATAGATAGACATTGCTTTTGGTACAGATTAAATAAAACTAATTTTAAATCTGTTCGAATTCTTCACATATAGTTTTTTTAAACTTGGCAAAATTCTTTAGAGGTGTAGTTGTTGTATTAGAAATATAAGAAAACATCTCAAGGTACATTTCTAATGCAGTTGTTGAACTCTAGGGAGCATGGGTCTGCTGGAAGCAGGAACGGGATGGGGGCAGATACAGGAGAAGACCTACTAGAGGAGCCCTGATTTTCCTTCTATGCCTGTACAGACAGTAGGGGACAAAATCCAGGATTCTGAATTCTTGTTCACCTTACTGACCTCTACACTAACATGAAAATCTTGCTTGTAGAACTCTGGTATTCCTTAAACACACACACACACACACACACACACACACACACCCCTACTCTTTTCTAGATTTTTTTTTCTAACTAGGGCAAATCTGCAAAGATGAAAAGAAGAGGAAATACTAAAAATAACTTTCCCCAGTTAGTGATAGCCAAACACATGTGGGAAGACAGAAATAGTTTCGATGGCCCAAAGCAAAACTGTGATGCAAAATGAACTCCCCAAGTGCTGGGAGTAATTAGAAACAGTCATAAAAATGTACTCAAGACCTTAAGGGAACAACGGCTGAATGTGGTATTAGTGATATGTGGGGGACTCTGGCGACGTGGTTATGGTTTTTCAACTTTTTGGAACCTATAGATATTGATAAACTGACTCTGAAAATGATTATTTTTGTTATTTTTCACAGAACCATGGGTGCTGGGTTCCTTCTTGGAAAGTCAGAAATTCTGGATCTTTTAATAGAAATTCCAAGGACAGGAGTGTGATCAGAATTGCACATTTCCTGAAGCCCAGAGGCAAACAATTCGGTGCTCCTTCTCAGCGGGCCAAGATTTTGTTTTTGACTCCAGCATGTGAGGAAGAGCCACCTGTGGGCACCGATGAGAGGGCACGAGAGACTGCCAAGATCAGACTGCAAGTCTCATCATTCTGGGCTTGGACCCAACTGGCCAGCTGGTTCCCCTGTCTTGGAAATTTGGGCTGCCGCTCAGCCAGCTGGACAGGTACCCCTGCCAGGCTGCCTTCCCTAACCATGGGGGCTGCCAGACCCACCGTGAGGGAAGCAGGGATGCATGCCCTGATGTGACCTGAAGGGCACCTCCTTAACACTGCTGCCAATTTTCCTTTTATCACCAGCTTCCATGTTCGTTTATGATCCCAAATATTCAAGTTTCTCTTCTCTCTTTCCTATTCAAGGTGCAGATATTCAACTAGTGTATACCGGATGGGAGTAGTGGTTGATAAAATAGTACACTGCTCTGTACTGGTCTAGCCACCGCCCGAGCCCCCGCGTGCCCACTCACTGCCAGGCACCTCTCCAGTGGCTCCTGGACCTCCTCAGAGTCCAAGGGGTGAAGGGTCATGCCTGGCATGGCAGGGACTTCAGGCTCGTAGCACTAAAACACTGTCAGACGATTGACCTGCGTCCATCCCACATCATTTTTCAATGTCTAGAACTTAACCTCTGCCCACACCTGTTATTTCTTTCTTCTTCTTTCCCCCACTGACCCTTAATTTCCTACCTACTTAACCCAAATTCTGCTTTTGGCTGCCTCCCTTATCCCACGCTCTCTCATACAAAGTGCAGGCCAGGCCTCCTTTCTCTCAGAACCCTGTGCTTGCTCTTCCCCCACACTGAAGGGCGGCCGCCTTCCTCCGCCTTGGTCCAGGCAGTCTGTGGTCAGACCATGCTCACCTCCCCAGGGAGTCTGATCAGGGTTGGTTCAGGTAGCAGGCAGAGGACTCTGGAGACATTACACACAAAGCTTGTCACTCACAACACAGCCACACTCTGAAGGGTTTTGAGAAATGTTTTCTTTGGTGCCTCTACTCAGCCTTCTCAAGGATGGAGCACCGACAGACCTCTTTGCTCCCTGCCTGCCAATCCGTTTACTAAAAAAAAAAAAAAAAAGTAAACCTTTTCCCAGACAGGTCTGCTTTCAGATGTTTCTCAGCTCTCTGTTCAAATATCTATGCAAATCATTAACTAAAGGTCTTGAGTTATTCTGATACCAGGGATCCTTAGATTCCCACCTTTGGAAAATACAAAATCAGAATTGATAACCTTTTGATATGTAAACAGTTGCAGTTTTACAAGTGAAGTGGATGAATGAACATAGCTTTCCTGAGTGGGTACCCCCACGTATGAGAGTGTGCGTGTACTTAAAGGACACAGCAGGGAAGGATGTCCCTCTTGGAGTCTGAGTTTCCGGTTTAGAGAAAGAGGGACTATAAAGGGAGGTTGGAGGGAGAAGTGGGGAGTCAAAAATGGCATGAAGAAGACAGAAAAAAATTACTGGCAGAGGATGAAGATATCACTTTGGCTGGGGGAGTCAAAGAGTATGTGATGAGAGGAGGGTCCTAGGCCTGGGGAGGGGAGCCAGCTGTATTTGAATCCCAGCTTTGCAGAGGAAAAGATGTGTCACTTCACTATGCCTCAGTTCCCTTGACTATAAGATGAAAGAAATCATACCGACCTCACAGGATCACCGTGAGAATTACATGAGACAATGCTCATAGAGCCCCGGCACATGATAAATGTGGAATTAGCAGAAGCCATTGTTGTACAAGTTTCAAAGAGGAGACAGCATTTGACCTGGTCCTAAAGTCAAGGTTGGATATGGATGTGCACAAGGGGTGTTCATGGTAGAGCTGAGGCCCCAGCGATGAACAAGGCATGGTTCTTATCAGCAAAGAGCTTCTAAAGAAATGACAAAACCCACTTTTGGGGGCTGAGAAGATTTAAGTATTGCCAATCTTCAGTGAAACCAAATTTTTATATTACTCTTTAAATGCGGCAGGTCTTGGAAACAACTACTAAAGAAGACTCCTAATGAAAAAAGACAAAGGACACAGTTCTATGTGTGGGAAGAGCTGTTGACGTAGGGGTCTAAAGGTAACTATTTGTAGGTGGGCAGATGACATCAACAGAGAAAGACAGATTTGCTCAGAAAGGGACATTTCTCCTCAAGATTGCTAGGTGGCGATAGAACCACGCAAAAGCAGTGAGAATGCTCCTGCTGGTGCCGCTGACATGCTGGCCCTGGGGCCTGCTCTGCTCACCTGAAGCGTGCATTTCCCATCCCTCTGATACCCACGCAGCCATCCTCTCGTTCCTTACTGCCTTTCTCTCTTCAAATATTTGCTGAAGGACTAACATATCTCAGGCCTGCAAAGCACTAAGGAGCAGAAATATATGGAAAACTCTATAGAAATGCCAAGTCTTAAACATATAGCATTAATCTGGGAGGATGTCATATTCGAGAAATAGGTATCTGTTAAGAAGAGGTCCTCTTTAAACCCCTGAAGGTTCCCTTAAACCTCATACCTATCTGAACACTGTTCAAAGTTTTGGAGACTCTGTTCGATTTGAAGTAAAAGATACCACTCAGCAGTGAAGTACGGAAAGAGTGTGGCTTTGCCATCACACAGTTCTGGATTCAGTTTCTAGTTGCAGCATGAACAGCTGCATAACCTCAGACAAGTTATTTAATCTCTCTGAGCCTTGGTTCGACAACTGTTAAGAGGTAATAAATAATTGTATGTGTGAGGTATACAGCATTTAGTATGTGTTCCACAGATGTTAATTCCTTACACTCTGCTCTCTAGTGTAGGAAAAGAACTGCATCACACTGCTGTGTGGAGAAAGGAGAAAGATGCCTGAGCCAGTGCGCAGCTACATCCTCCACGAGCTTGTTAGGGCAGAGGGCCAGCGGACAAAAGGCACTGTCTATGTGGACACAGCCCTATACGCATGAAACATCAGTTAATTCAAATGCCTCCAAACACTTGATGCTTTAAGGGAGAAAATTAAGATAGTCTGAAATATGCTTATGAGAAGTATTTGATTTAGCAGACATTTCTTGAGAGCTCAATCGATGTAGGGCACAGGGTCAGAGAAGTGGAGAATTATAACAAGCTGGGACAGGAAACTGGCCAAATGCAGAAGCTTCATGAACAATGGTGTGACACCTGGGCAGACAGTGAGGGGAAGAGAAGATAGAAAAGAGACAACAGAGTAGGGATTTTTGCTCCCTTACTTCATATGGCTTTATTAATAGTTTATGGCAGCTGGTTTCTCGGTAATTGGGTTTGATGGCTTAGCCTAGAGTTGATTGACATGTGAGCTGAGGGGCTCCCAGGGGAACCTTGAACTTAATTTAATCATGATGAATTTTACATGAAGTGAAGTGTTTTATGAACTGCAGGTGCCCCAGATGACCTCGGTAATGGGTTCATTTGGGGGATGTAAAGTTTGCTGTTAGAACAAGAGTGTGATGTGTAAGAAGGGTCTCGGGCTCAGAACTCTGACAGTTGACTGGAAGTCCAATTTTGCTCCTTATTATCCATGGGACTTTAGACAAGCATCTCATGACTTCTAAGACAGGGCATGTGACACAGTTTTAGGATGTCCCCCTAGATATCTGCCCTGTGGTATGCACGCCCTGGATAATTCTCCTGAGTGTGGTGGGACCTGTGAATATGGTGGGACATCACACTTGTGATTATTTTACATTGTATGGCGAAGGTGAGGGGATTCTGCAGAAGTAATCAGGGTACCAAATAAGTTTATTTTGAGTTAGTAAAAGGGAGACTGTCCTGGGTGGGCCTGACCTAATCAAGAAAACTTTTGAAAAGAGGGTCTAGAGGTCAGAGACAGGAGTCAAGAAGATTCTCCTGATTGCCTTGAAGAAGCAAACTGCCATGTTGTGAGGAAGACCACATGCTAGAGAACAGCCCCAGCTGACAACCTGCAAAATGTAGGGACTTCAGCGTGATAACCACAGGGAACTTCGGCTGTCATTTCAGGGGCAGGCCATCTTGGAGAAGATGGCCGTGGACTTGAAAGAAGACATGGATAAGATGAGGTCATAGCCCAGATGACGCTCTGACTGCAGCCTTGTGAGGTTTTGAGCAGAGGACCCAGCTAAGCCGTGCTGGACTCCTGACTCCTGGAAATGTGTTGATTTGAGATGCTAAGTTTATGGTAATTTGTTACACAGCAATTGAAAACTAACTCAGGACTTGTATTACCTACTTTGCAGGGTTGTTATGAGGCTTAGAAAAAAAGGTATGTAAAGCACCTGGCATGTAGAAGACTACTAATGAATGGTAGCTTTTAGTTACATAATCCGTAATTATCCGATTCTTTTCTTTAGGGAACATAAATCTTTCCTTTTGAATGGGTCTTGTAAAGTACTAAGAACTGTTGAGAGGATTTAATAAAATGATGTGTGTAACATGCTGTAGTGCACAATCTGGCACACAGTAAACAGTCAGTGATAGCAGTGATGACGACAATAATGATAATGGTGACTCACAATCATGATGATGTTTATCCTGGTGAAAATTAGGCATATTTATCAATAGGACACAGATCTTCTTTTTCCTTAAAATTACTTTTCACTTGCTTCACAAGTAGCTTTTCTTGTATAAATAGCAGAGATCATTACTGAATCATACACTAAGTTACATGAACCTTGGATATAATCTGGGCCAACTTCAGTTCACAAATGAAAACAAACAAACAACCCCCCGCCCTGCCTGAACCTGAAGTAGACTTGTTCAATGCCACAGAGCAAATTAATAATGGAACCAGGACTAGAATTCAGATATCTTAATGCCATGGCCATTTCTATAGAATCATATATTAATTTGTCTTCTGGAATTTTCTCTCTATGTAAGACTCAGTGCCATCTCAGCCCACAATGTATCAGCAGTCCCTTGTAAAACTCACTTGCACATAATTTATCAGTCATGAACATTTATTTCAAGCTGCCTCGTCTGAAGAATTTATTATTAATCTTAATTCATTGAATTAATATTTATTGAGGGCCTCCTTTGTGCTACACTTGGAATCAAATTTGTTAACCTACAGCTCTGAATCACTCTAATATTAGACCTCAAGTTCATTGTAAGCCTATTCGCCCTATAAGTAGGTGCTGCTGTGACTACCATTTTATAGGTGAGGAAATCACCTATAAAAGGTGATTTAAGAAATGAACAAAAGACATAAAGAAGTTAAGGGGCTGGCTGTACTAAACAACTAGTAAGTGATGGAGCTGGGATTTACAAAGTTGGCTGGCTGCTACAGTGAACTTCTTTCTACTTTTAATTAGACTGCTTCCCAGAAACTGGTTTGGCATGATGATGATGATGATGATGATGATGATGAAGATGAGTCAAGAATCCCTCCGTTCAGCTCCATCACTCATAATTCTGCTGGAGCTGGGCTGATGTGTCCTCAATCCTTGGTGCCAACAGTATGACAGCTCCCAGCATTACAGGTGAGTGAGGGCAGAAGCAAATTTTACCTTCAGGAAAGTGGTTGCGTTTCAGGACCTGTCGAGGAGCTGTTCACTCTTGTCCGGAGATGCCTAGGTATTTTCCCCTTCCTCCTCCACCTGCAGCTCTGAAGAGAGAAATCTTAAACCCCTTCTACTGCTGTGGTGCCAAGGCCCCAGATACAGTCCTTACACGGGTAATGCTGCCACCCAGCTGCTCTCAATTTGGTATTGAAATGGTTCTCCAGATTTTTAGTTCCTTTCTCATTGGAATTCTCCTTATTCTTTGGCGGACATCTCAGAAACTTGGTCAGACACTGACAGCAGCCTGGATCCCAGTGATTGTCCCTCTACTCTCATACCCCCCCCCACCAGTAATGACCATGACTCTATAGGGCTCAGCAGGGTTCTAGCTGTAAGGAGGGTTAAGCTTGTCAACAGGGACAGGTGTTTCTTGTGGTTCCCATATTTGTAGTGAAAACAGGAAATGAGCCTGCAGGGAAAGACTGTTGAAGATGGAGGAGAATCTTCAGGCCACACGAAGTACAAAGCCTGTGATTTATAAACTCTCTCCTGCCGCAGGGCCCATTTTCAGGGGGCACCACATGCAAGTCCTGTTTATGGATTTGGACCCACGGGAACAGGGAGAGAGCAAGCATGAGAACAACTGAGATACTCTTGCTCCATTAACTTGGGGCGGAAGACCTATGCTTTAAAAACTGCACGTTGAGATATGCAAGGTGACTGAGTTCTCTCTGCAGTGAATACATCAGAACGTACATCTATGAGTGCCAAGCAGCCAGAGAGACCAGGCTGGAGGCAAATAAAAGAGTCAAACCAAAACAGGATAGGTCAGGATCGTCACTGGGATAGGCTTAAGGCTAGCATCCGCTACAGCTGGATATATCAGTTTTCCATACGTATTAGGTTTACGTTAACCATTGGCAAATTGTAGTTTGTTTATTGCATTAGTTCTTTTAAAATAATCACTATGTTGTTGTTAATAAACCCCATGTCTGAAGAACCTGTGCAGCTCATCATGTCGATATGCCCACCAAGCACTGTCTGTAGACCGACTTATACACAGTGTGAGAGGGCGCTGCCATGTTCTGTACTACACAAAATTAACTTTATCTTTTTTTATGCCAGTTTATTTTTTTCATACTATATATACATAATTTTTTTAAACATTTTATTTTTTTTTGTTTTCCCCCTCCCCCCTCCCTTCTGGTAACCACTAGTCTATTGTCCATGTCCATGAGTCTCTATTTGTTTGTCTTGTTCATTTGTTGCTTTTTGGTTTATATCCCACATATGTGAGATCATATGATTTTCAACCTTTTCTGTCTGGCTTATTTCACTTAGTACGATTATTTCAAGGTCCATCCATGTTGTTGCAAATGGCAGTATTTCATCTCTTATGGCTGAGTAATTTCATTGTATATATGTACCACAGCTTCTTTAGCCAATCATCTATTGTAGGACACTTCGGTTGCTTCCATGTCCTGACCACTGTGAATAATGCTGCTATGAACATCTGTGTGCAAATATCTTTTCAAATACGAGTTTTCCAGTCTTTGGGGTAAATACCCAGTCGAGGGATTGCTGGATCATATGGTAGATCAATTCTTAGCTTTTTGAGGAACCTCCATACCATTTTCCATACTGGCTGTACCAATTTGCAGTCCCACCAGCAGTGTATGAGGGTTCCTCTTTCTCCACATCCTCTCCAACATTTGTTATTACTTGTCCTGTTGATTACAGCCATTCTAACAGGTGTGAGATGGTATCTCATTGTGGTTTGGTTTGCATTTCCCTAATAGCTAGCAATGTTGAGCATCTTTTCATATATTTGTTGGCCAACAAAATTAACTTTAACATGTTGTCAAATTTATTGTAGTTTCTTGTCAAAAGTATTTTAAAAATAAATGATACAGTGGGGCTTATGAAAGTTTTTGATGTAGGGACATCTCATACCTGAAAAGATAGGGAGCTGTTGCCTCAGAAGGCCAGTTGAGGAGGCTCCCTGAACCAGCTAGGTCTCCACTTGGGCAGCCATCACCACCCGTAACCTATGCTGAGGACAAACTAAGCCATGCCTTGAGTTTGCATCTACATCCAACAGTTCCTTAGTAACTAGCATAGCAGTAGGTTAGGCTCCTCCCACGTCATCTGATACATCTGATCCCCCTCCCAGGCCTAGAAGTTACCAAGATAAATCATAAAAAACATAATTTTTAAATGACATAATTAAAATGAATTTACAAAATTTGTTATACAAGTAAATGGAAATATATTTTTATGTTAATGTTCAATTGATTAATTCTCAATAACACTTGTGAGAAGTAAACAGTTTAAAAAAAACCAACAACAAACACATTAGCATTGAGCCTAAATAGCTTTGGAACAAAATCAATGCTAGCCTGCAGCAGGTGGAGTGTTGTAAGGTATAAACTGGCCCGGATGCGAGATAGTTGGAACTACCAAGAAGTTATTTTTCTTTTCAATCACCGCAGACCAAACATGAATGTGAGGAGGAGCAGTTTGCCACTCCAAAATATGCAATTTGGAGGATAGTATTTTAAGCTACTTATTTTTTAAAAATGAACAATTCAGGAAGAAACTTTAACCTTTCCCCTAACTGCCCCCCAAAATTTAGATAGACTTCCTGCTCCACTAAGGGAGATATCATCATAGATAACTATAGTTTAACATAATCTATTGTGTGAGAGAAAAAGAGGAACCCAACAAAGCCCCCTTTGATCAAAGTTCTCCGTGTCTCATTGTTAAAGATGGCCCAGCAACCATTTATCTACCAAACATTACTTTTCTATCAGTATGTGAATTGCTTTCCTGCCCTTTGAAGCCCCAAACCACAAACCCCTTTTTCTCCTTAGCTCAAAATGGTAAAGAATCCTCAACCGTCTGATTTGTTCTCAGGTCCCATGTTCTTATGGAACTCCTGCATGTACATATGTAATATGTACATATTCTCCTATCAAATAGCCCTATGTCAATTTGATTACTAGACCACCCAGAAAACTTTAGAAAGGTAGGAGAAAAAATTTTTTCCTCCCCCCAAAATGATTAATTTCTTATTATTTCTGCTCGCAGGCTGTACCTCCTATCTCCCACGCAAGCTGTTTCCCTTACTCTCCACACAGTCCATGAGGCTGTGCAGGCCCTTGACCTTTACTGAGGTTCTCTCAGTTCTGCCCTATACCTTAAGGTCTAAGCTTTTTGAGTAGACTTGGAAGATGTGAGGCATTTCATTAAACAAACTTACTGAGCATCTCTTGATCAGGGCGGTTGGAAATAGTCAGGAAGCTGCTAATACGCTGGGCTTTTTCTTCCCATCCCCTGTTGGTGTCTCCTCCTCCTCTTGACCTTGGGCCTCCTGTGCTCTCTCATCTTCTCATCCTGGCCTAACCCTTTTCCACCAACAGTGCCACAATAAGTAAAAGACTTAGGAGTTCAATCTCTATGTTTTCTATCTCAAGAGTATTTGATTTTTAAACATTTTCTATTACTGTGGATCTAAATGTCCTTTGCTCCCACTTAGAGTAGTTCTAGGTTCAGTGGTGCTGGAGAGAGAATGTAAACTCCATAAATCATACAATTATTAACTTTCTCTTTCTATGTGTCTAGTGTATAAAATTCAAGTGAATAATAGTGAAGATGATGCCTTTTTGGGTATTCTTCTGTCCTGAGTATGTGAGTGGAAGGTTTTGTGTCAGTCTCAGCCTATCCATAGTGATGTTATCAGCTAAGAATGCCTGGGGCACTTGCCTGGGCCCCTCCTACTCATGGCAGCCTTTACAGACGTTTGGACCAGCCCTTGTGGTTCCTACGATTGCAAGATGCACATCCACAACAATCATCAGGGAACTTTGAAAACACAAGGTTATTACTCACAGGTCCAGGAGGGTACCTGGCAAGTCTAAGGCCACACAGCCAGGTCACAGGTAGCGAGAGGGAGGGAGCACAGACCTGGGATCCTGCTTTCACTGAGGTTGAAGATGAGTTTTTCGGGTTCATTCTTTACTGGCGAATTTAAAGCATAAGAGTGGGAGTGAAAATGTTGGCGGCGGGGCAGGAAGCAGAGTCACTCAAGTTGTCAGTTTTTAAGTCACCCAGGGCTTTATGAAAGGGGAACTGCATGGGCACGGTGGCTGGGCTCTTTATCTAGTTGCGTAGTGGGCAATATATTTTTTAGAGATGGATGTCTTTAAAGTGGATGCCTCAGTAATCAAAAGCTTAAGGTCAAGGCACTTACATCACAAAGAAAAAAGCTAAAATGACCCCAGGATTGGAAATTGCAGCCGCCCCACCCTACGCTTCTAAGCCCCTTTAAATTGTTTGTTTCTCTGTAGCATTGATCACTTTCTCATTTCTTTTGTAGCTTTCTTATTTATTAGGTTTATTGCATATAGCCTGTCTTCCTGACTCTTCCTTGCCTCCATTCAAGAATCCACCTGACTTACAAGGGTAGGGATTTTTGTCCATTACATTCACTGAGATTCCAATGGCACAGAGGAGTGCCTGCCACAAAGGAGATGCCGAATAAACATTTGTTAAATAAATGAACAAAAGTAGCCAAGGCAAGATTTCCAATGTAATATTTTACTCAAATTTTAGTACCAACTTAGGTATCACCCAAAGCCATCTTTTTTTATTTTATTTTTTTATAAAGACACTCGATTAATCTCTTTTGTGTCCTGTGAGAAAGCACTGTTTGGAGATGTTATATGGATAAAAGCAAGCCATGTGCTTTTATCTGAACCAACTCACTTGGAAGCTTTATATTTCTTTTTACCCATCTGACACAGAGGTATATTCAGTTGCTGATAAAGGCAGAAATCCATATTAATTACAAGAGGTCATCTACTCAGACACCATTATGGAAGGCATTAGTGTCACTACCTAGAGAATCACATCAGTGTAATCTTCAAGATACACTTATAGTCATTCCTCTTTTTTGTCATTGAATATTCCATATGACTGTGACTTAACCTGTTTCTGCTCCCAGTCATATTTGTAACACTGACACATCCTTCCCTGCCAACTGCCTTTCAAAAATGAACCTGACGCCTATTTGAATACATGTTTGTTTATTTCTGTGCATGTCTTCTGCCATTTTTCTATTTGCTCCTTATATGGGATTGTTCTAGAATTTTTCTAGGTCTCTGTATGAGATTCTATGTCTGTTTCAATGCTGTCTTACATAATTATTGGTTTGTTGGTCTCAAAAGATTCACATGCTTTCTTTCATACAATCCTCCAATCAGCCCATGAGGTTGGCAAGACAGGCATAATTATAAGTGATATTTTACAAATGAGTAGTCTGAGACTTAAGAAGGCTAAGTGTCTTTTCTAAGGTAACAAGCTAGTAAGAGGCAGCCGTGGGACTAGACCCAGGTGTGCTGAGGCTGTGCTCCCAACCTTTCTAAATGCTTTCTAAGGCTGATGTGATTCTCTAGGTAGTGACACTAATGCCTATGTCACTATGTCACTATGTCAACCTGGTTTGGACTCCTGTTGGCTGTTTCAAGTGCAGTGTTATGTCTAATTAGGTGCTTAATAAATGCTTTCTAAGGCTGATGTTTCCTGAAGCCGAATGAAGTAATAGTCCATGTGAACAGTGTAAAAATAATTGAGCAAAGATGACAAAAAATAATCCAAGGCAATCAGAGAGGCTTGAGGATGTCCTATGAAACTTGAGGAATAAATAGTAGATTGGATAGAAAGAAGACAAATTCTGAGATGAATGACCAGGGACAGATTGGAAAAGGAAAAAAGCCTTATACTGGTATGGTGTTTTTCACTTTCAAATAAATGATCTTCTTAGTTGCACAAACTCAGAAAGAGTCTGGAAGCTTTGCTAGAAATAAATGATAAAGATTTATTCAAGGGTCTTAGGGCTTGCAAACTGGAAACACAACTAGGTAACACCCAGAAAAAGAAAAGCTGAAGAAAAAAAGAAAAGCTGAGTTCTTACAGTAAAAAGTACATTCTTGGA
The DNA here is from genome assembly GCF_000151845.1 of Pteropus vampyrus. Classification (NCBI taxonomy): domain Eukaryota; kingdom Metazoa; phylum Chordata; class Mammalia; order Chiroptera; family Pteropodidae; genus Pteropus; species Pteropus vampyrus. The sequence continues at coordinate 1,985,131 of NW_011888903.1, forward strand.
AAGAATCAGTCCTGTATTCTTAGCTTCTGGGTTGGTCTGCGATAATCCTCTAGATGACTAGTGGTCTGAATACTCGAAGTCAAGTGGTCTGGATACATAAACTTTCATACTTTAGTCCTTCAGGGGTTAATTGGAAGGTTATCTTGAGTTTTGATGTATATACAGGCATTGATGCAGGACTGGAAAGTTCAAAAGTTTACATTCCCAGGCTAGTTAAAACAAGAATAGAGTCATTTCCTTGAGCCTCAACCTACTTGGTTTTAGAAATTTAACAGCTGACTATCGTGACTCCATTTTATTTCTTCATTCTGTTCCTCACCTTTATTCCTCAGACCAAACTTGTGAGGTGGTCATTAGAATCTCTGTTTAATTGATAAAGATTGCATATCAGAGAGTTCAGTGCTTTTCTTCCTCCAATACCATTTAACTAGTAATTGGTAGAGCTGGGATTTAAAGCAGCTCTTCCTACTCTGAAGACTGAATTATTTCAGGGGCAAGACCTAGATTGTTTTTCCCCCTGAGAATGCAAAGTAAGTCCACATCCTTGAGTTGTATATAAGTTACTCTTCTATAGTGAAAATAGCCACTCTCTTGCTTTCTCCTTTTTATAGTCAGCTCTAGAGGGACATAATAGTACATGTGACAAATATGAGTTTAAACCCCTGTTCTCACTTACCAGCTGCGTGAATTTAAGCAAGTTACTTCTCTGTGTCTTAGTTTTATCATCTGTAAAATGGGGATTATAATGTCTTTAGCATATACGATTGTTTGAAGGTCAAATGAGATGTATATGAAGTGCTCAGCACAGCGCCTAGCACCTAGAAAACTCTCATTAAATGTCGGTTGTCATTGTGTTATGTAATAAAGCATTTTTTTAAGTTCTGAGAATCATTCTAGTGAATTTTCCAACATGAGAGGGCACAGAAACCCAAATTTGTAGCCAATTGGTCATGCGCAGGTGGCCTGGGAACTTCAAACTCTCGGCTCACATCTGTAGTGAGGGCAGCCTTGATGGAGACTCTGCCTTTCACCTGTGGAGTCTGAGTCATTCCACACATTAGTGTCAGAATTGAATTGCAGTGTTGCACATTCTTATCATTGGATGAGGCCTCGTCTGACTGTCAGAAGTTAGATTGTCTCAGAAAAAGAAACACCTTCCAGAGGGCCAGATTCTAAGTCCCAGGGGCTGGAAAAAGAGGCCATGTTCAGTCAGAAGCTCAAATCCCACAGCATCAAGTCCTCAGTCTTCTTTGGATTATGGAAGGGGGCCTCTTCATGTGCATCTCCATGAATGGAGCTGGGAGGGAGGCGAGAGAGAATAAGGAGTAACAGACTTAGCACCATATTCCAATTTAATTCTCCATTTTGTTTGCATGTAACTTTTATGTATTCTGAGGACACATTCATTTTTTCTGGGATTAAAATTAAAATTAAAATAATAATAATAATAATAAATATTCCAGATAATACTCTAAGTGGCTTATTGAAAATTAATCCTATTTTGAACAATCCTTATTTTTCCTGGACATTTGGAGCTTTTCTAACCTCTGTCATTTCAAAAGCAAATTCTTTTCCTAATGGCAATCTCCACCTCCTGGACACCTCCCAAATGCTCCTAATGGTGCGTGTTTTCCAGTCAAGGCCCTTTTAGAGGCCTTGCTCCTGCCCTCTCTGGTCCACACAGCGCTGTCTGTGTCAGCACAAGGTGACACTGGAGCCTGGCTTTCTCCCCACGGTCAGTATCCTTTTCCCTCGCTCATTCTTTTCACAGAGCTTCTAATCTGCTCTCTTTGTTTTTTTGCCAAGACTTCTGCCTTTCCTCTAAATCCTGCCTTAAGACATAGAGCTTCTCTGAAGTCTTTTATGGAATTTTTGCACCAGAGTGTTCCCATGATTTGTGCCAACTAAATGGTTGTTTCCTCTTCTGGATTTGTCTTGGAGGACAAGAAACAACTTATGAGTCCATGTAGAAGGAGGAGAAATCACTGCCAAATGGTGATATTTACTTCTGTAGTTCTCTAATAAAAATGAAGTTTTCCTTAAAGACAATGTTATTTAAAACTAACAAAATATGAATTCTAAAGCCAGACTGAATTCTCCGATGGGTTGCTCAGCCACTTAGGGCTGGACACTGGATGGAAGAGAGCTGGCACTGAGCAAAGGTGGTCAGATACTGGGATGTCCAACCTCTAGCCCTGGAGACAGATGCTTCAGATCTGTAGGGAAGGATGTTCCCAATATTTAGGTGCATGTGAACCACCCAAGCCTGCTGTGATCTGAGCCTGCTCAGTCTTAATTACACAACCCATTTAGATCTGTTTGACAACAGCCCTTTTGTGGCAAAAAGCAGAGCAATGGCCAGTTCCAAAGGAGACTTCACAATTCTCTCCTCAATCAAATGACACCCTTCAGAATTCTACCTTATTGGAGCAAAGCTTTTTCTTCTTGTCCTACACCCAGCCTTTGCCTTTTAGCTAAGGGAGACTCACTAAACACACCTTGAGCGAGTGAAGCAGCTTTCTCTTGTCTGGGAAGTAATCAACATAGCTTTGTTTGTCTAGTCTGATTATCTTTGTACAGTTTAAAAGCTGTCTCTGCTATTGAATGAGACATGTGACCTTAGGTAACCTTACCAAACCTCAGTCCTCTCAAAGAGGATAATAATAGTACTATCCTCAAAGGATAATATGAGGATTAAATAAGATAATTCACATAAGCACTTGACACAGTGCCTGGCATAGAGTAAGCATTTTATAAACTGTTAGCATCAAAAAATGAAATGGTCATTAAATAGAATTCTCTAGAGTGGCTTTTTGAATTCCATGGTTAGTTCTGGAATTAGCAAGTACATGATGCTTAGTTATCCACTGCATCATTTGATTCTCATAGAACCTTTCAGGAAATTCAGAGTGGGCATTACAACCACCATCTCATCACAGATAAGGAAATGAAAGCCGTGAGACCTTATGTGTTTTAACCAGTTAGTGACAGGAAACCTCTTGACTAGTGTTGCCAGCAAAAGACCATGGAACTTCACTCTTCCATTTAATACTGGAAACTAGAGACTGGAAACTGAAGAACAAAAACGTGGATGAGCAGGACAGGGTTGACCAAGCAGGCTTAGGTTGTTCAAATCTTGTATGTTCCAAAGAAAGGTCTAGCCTTGACTGGTTCCTGGGAGGTAACTCCAAGCCCATGGAATATCCTGCTCAATCAGAGTGTCTTTATTTGCCTGGTGCTCTGGGCCACAGCAGAGTTTATGCTACAGTGTGATTTATGGTAGGGTCTGGGACACACTGTGTCAGTTTGAAAAGTCTGGAATCTGAGTAGCTAAGGTTGGTCAGGAGGACACCCCATGCCTAAATGACTGATCCCAATAAAATCTCTGGACACTGAGGTTCATGTGAGCATCCCTAATTGAGAACACTTTGTAGACCTCATTTCTAGGAGAAATGGAGTGTTGTCCATAATACTCTACTGGGAGGAGATGACAGGAAGCTCTCTCCTGGAACTCTCCTTGTGTGTGTTTTTGGTTTTTAAAATTTACTTACTTACTTACTTACTTACTTACTTAGTTACTTACTTACTTACTTACTTACTTACTTACTTACTTACTTACTTATTGATTGATTGCTGATTTTCATTCATATCCTTTCACTGTAATAAATTTTAACCATGAAGACTACAGCTTTTCTGATTTCTGTGAGTCCTTCTAGCACATCATCGAATCTGAGGGTGGTCTTGGAGGCCCTTGACACAGAGGGGAAACCAAGGATCTGCTACCTCATAATGGGGAGGAAAGACCTGGCATCTAGGTTACTGCATTTCGATTTAGAACAACCTGCCTCCTTTTGCAGCACCAGCCTCCTCCCCACCTCCTTGCCCACTACACCTAGGTTGCCACTGTTCTCCCAATGTCAGGCTGAATGCAGCAAGTCTGAGAGGCAGCCCCATTAGGGTGACCGCTTTTCATAAAGGTATTGTGCTAGGATGGAAAGATAGGAAGCCTGCTTGTCTTCCAGCGTATTTGATTTCCCTTCAGGAAATAGACTCAATTGAATCTTGAGTACATAATATGTTTGATTGTTGAGTTAAATTCTGAACCAGGGTTGCAGGCATGACATTTGCTTTGCTGGTTTGCTGGGGATGGGACACACACTCTGATTGTATAGGCACAGAGAGGCTCCTACACCACTGGCATTTAGGCAACTCATACCAAGATGATGTGAGAACTACTTTATGACCCCAAGCTATGGGACTTTTATCTCTGACTAACTTCGCTCCTGGATAAGGTCTGGGAAAACAAGTTATATTATCTGTGTGATCGAGATCCCACACTGCAATTTCCTTGGCTGTAGAGAGGAGGGCAATGAAGATTGAGAAAGGATTGGAAGGGAAGTTAGAAAGATGGGTTTCAGGAAAGAGAGAGGAAGTTGGGAACCACCCCACAAGTTTAGTTTATTCCAATTCACTATTTTAGATGCTAAGTAAATGTGTTACATTGTTGATTTTAAACAGGTTATTCTTTGGGAAAACATCTTTCCCCTTTTTTGTTTCCATTTCCTTTTACAAATACAAACCTTATTCAGACAGCATCTGTTTTTAATATGATTCCAAAACTTGTGGGAAGACTCTTCACTCCTGGCTAATTTCTGCCCATCTTTTAGGCCGCTTCCTCCTTGGACCACCCCTAATGCCCTAGTCCAGTTTAGGTTGCCATCTGTGGTGGCTTTAAAATCTGTCAGCTTGCTAGGCAGAATCACGTCTCCCAGAACTTCCTTCCCTGTATGTTTCCAATCATAATGAGCCACAAAAAAAGACTCTCATAGGAGGCGAGAAGGGTGGAGATAAAGCAGTAGCCACTCTGGAGCTGACACATGTGGTTTCTCACCTGCCACTCATCTCATCAGCATGAGGCAGGGGCTGGGCCTACGTCACCCCACCTCCCAGCTTCCCTCCCCACAGCCTCTCCCACTCTTGGGCCAAGTGTATATTTTGGTCCATGACAAAGGGCCTGGCTTGTGCCTGACACCCACACCAAGGACAGAGGAAACTTTACATCTATTTTTCCTTCTTTGACTATAGGCCCTGTGAACTGGAGTCTCCATCATCAGGCGTGAAAACAACAGCCTTACAGAGGCAGTTTAGCCAGCTCCCACAATTGCGTGAGGCCAGTTCCTGCAACAAATGTCACTCTCTCTCTCATCTATTATCTATCTATCATCTACCTATCTATCTGTCTGTCTATCTGTCTGTCTGTCTATCTATCTATCTATCTATCTATCTATCTATCTATCTATCTACCTAACTATCTATCATCTATGAATCTATGTATCTATCTATGTATCTATCTAGCTATCTTAGTTCAGGCTGCTGTAACAAAATACCGCAGACCAGGTGTCTTATACACAACAGAAATTTATTCTCGCATTTCCAGGGGCTGGGAAGTTCAAGATCAAGGGTCCAGTAGATTCTGTGTCCGGTGAGGGCCCTCTTCCTCATTGACAGCTGTCTTCTCACATGATGGGAAGAGTGAGGGAGCTCCCTGGGGTCTCTTTTATAAGGGCACTAATCCCATTCATGAAAGCTCCACTCTCATGACCTAACCATCTGTTGAAGGCCTTACTTCCTAATGCCATCATGTTGAGGTTAGGTTTCAACATATGAATTTTGGGGGGACACAAACATTCAGACTATAGCACTACATATCTCCCTCTCTATTTCCTACTGATTCTGCTTCTCTGAGCCCTGATAGACCATCCTACTGCTCCTTAGCTATGTAAACTTCCCCATCAGAGCCTTTACAACACTGACCTGTAATTTCCTGAAATTCCCCATGTGTTCTCCTTGCTATTCACACTTCCCTTAGTGTGTCATCCTGTGTCCTTATCTGAGTACTTCATAAGGGCAGAGACTAGGCATGACTCGTTTTCAGCTATATTCCTTGGGCTAACATAGTATCTGGTAGACAATAGGTGCTCAATAAATAGTTGATGTATGAAAAGTTGAATGAGTTTTATTTCCATTGAATCCTTTACCTCCTTGTTCAGCAGGAATTTGTTTTGGTAGTTAAGAGCTAGGAAATAAGCTCATTTCTTATACATACACAGGGGTGAAAAAGTTTGATATGCAATGATTGTAGAAAGAAGTAAGCATCTGGTTCTGGAATCTTTTGGCAAACTAAACTTTTAAAAATAATTTAATTGTATGAGAATCTTATCTATAAATCATTCCTATGCTTTTACCTCTGGCCAGGTACCAGTGCACCTGCGCATGCCATTCCATTCATTCATTCTCTCCACTTAGGTGTGTTAGAGAGGATAAAGCTAGCAGAGCAGTGAAGGCTTCAGGTGCCCCAGACCACTGAGTTTGACTTCCCTTGCTGTGTGGCCTTGGTTAGGTTATTTTGGCTCTCAATTTCCCCTTTTGAAAAATGAGTTGGTAGAACCAGTTGATTTCTCAAATGGGTAAAACTGCCTGGTTCTGCCATGAGAAAGTTTATATTTATTTTTTCAGGCTGGTTTCTTCTACTTGTGGACTTTACCCATCTCAAGACCACATAGCAGAATAGCATAATGTTGGGAAAATGCTTTGTATTCTTGAATGAAAGAAGATCACTAAGGGCAAATTTTAAATTCCTGCCCTTGCGAGTTTTTTCTTTTTAATCATTTTTATGTGTAAGTTTGGTGGCACTAAGTTACATTCACGGTGTTGTGAAACCATCATTACCATCCATCTCCAGAACTTTTTCACCTTCTCAAACTGAAATAATTACCCATTCCTCCTCCTCCTAGCCCCTGGCAACCACCATTCTACTTTCTGTCTCTATGAACTTGGCTACCTTAAGATCCTTATGTATGTGGAATCATACAGTATTTGCCCTTTTGTGACCGGCTTATTTTACTTGCCATAATGGCCTCGAGGTTCATCCATGTTGTAGCATGTGTCAGAATTTCCTTCCTTTTAAGGCTGAATAATACTCCATTGTATGGATATACCACATTTTGTTTATCCATTCTTCCTTCAGTGGGCAATTGGGTTGTTTCTACCTTTTGGCTATTGTAAATAATTTTTTTATGAACATCGATGTACTCAAACAGCTGTTTGAATCCCTGTTTTCAATTCTTTTAGGTATATACCTAGACATGGACTTGCTGAATCATAAGATAAATTCTATGTTAACTTTTTGAGAAACTGCCAAACTGTTTTCTTAGCTCCTAATTTTTAAAGTCTACCAGCTCAGAGTCTGGACCAATAAGATTTAATCGTAGGAGTCATAAAGGTGCTGTCAGAATGGGCTCTAGTCTGCAACCCAGAAGACCCTCCCCAGACAGAGTCTGCTGGCACTCTAGTTTGGCTTTCTTAGTCTCTAAGAAATAAACGTCTATCGTTTTTCAAAAACTGGCTTTGAGGCCAAGAACAATTAGCGAGTGGAACAGTATGTACTTTAGAAAGTGACTTGGATTCAGGTCACGGCTTCGTCACATCCAACTAATGATCTTAGGGAAATCATTTCCACCTTGATTGGTGTTTTCCTTACCTGTAAAGTGAGCATAATGCTTTACTTCCCAGGATCACCAAGGGAATTAAAACAGATAAAAATACATAGAATGCATTTGTGTAGTGCCTGACAGAGAATAAAAGCTCAGTGAAGGTTAATCACCATAGTCCTTTGTGTCACCTGGAAGACCTTTCTCCCCTTCCTTTGCACTCCATGAAATCCATCCTTCTTCTACACTGTTCTCTAGAACACTCATCAGCCTTGGCCCATCGCCGTTCTTTCCGGGCCTCACTCTTTGCAAATGCCATTTGGAAATGAGCTCCTAACACACTCACACCAAGGAGTTCATATGCATTGGGTTCCCTGAGGTATTTGGTTTTAACAGGCATCAAGCTAAGAACTTAAGGATAAATCCTTAATGGCAGTGCTTCAGACAGTTAGGACAGAACCCTAGATGGTAATAACTACAGTTGACCTTCATTGTGGACTTTAGATCCCACTGCGGGCCCCACTGCCCAGTCTTCCTGAGTGGAGAATAATGCTGAAAGAGAAGGAACAATCAGCCTGAAAAACTGAATATGAGCAGTCAGTCATCGGAAACAAAGGCAGCACACATTTCTGACCAAATGGCACAGAAGCGAAGTGACATTTTCATTCTTGAAATGTTCATCTCATGAACATGCTAATTAATGTAAGCAGAGCAGAAACCTTTCTGCTAAAGAATAGTTGATACCATTAAGTGACCCAGTGAGATCACGTTCTGAAATGGATACTCCAGACTAAGGTGACTTGATATGCTGCCTTTTTGGCTCGAAATTTCTAGGGCAGAAATAAACCTCATTATCATATAGTTTGCTGGTATATGAAAGCAAGATGAATTAGTTTCAACCAACAATTGCAGTACATGCTCCAAAATGAATTGTTTGTATTGCTTCTTAGTGTGAGAAGTTGTCTAATAGATATAGTTTGTATACTAAAATATTGGAATTTCTGGGACATTTTGATGGATTACAGAGACAAGTAAAATATTGGAAACTGGGATGGTTTTAGAAACACTAGAACATATGGTACCCACCCTAGTGGAATTCACTGCCAACATGGGAACCAAAAACAATTGAAATTTTTGGTGGAGTAGAATTAGAGACACTGCCAAAAAATGAACTCTTCCTGTACCTACCTCTACTGCCAGCAGTTTCCAGCCAAATGTTGTTCATAGATGAAAAACAAGGTCTCCCAGGAGGTTGCTTGCTAAGTGGATGACACCATGCAGTGGAGCTGGGTTTGCCTCACTGAACGTTACGTAGACCTGACAAAGCACATATGGTGCTCATTCTTGAAAATGTCAACTTCTCATTTCAAAACCTAAAAATGAAATAAAGTGCATTTTAAACATTTATACACAGATCAATTGAGACTATGCTTCCAAGGATGTATAAAGCCATGAAGCTGTTTTCAGTGTGTCTTGCATATCCCCCTGATAATCTGTCTTGTCCTACCTCGCAGCACAACAGGGAAACTGACTCACTGTAACTTAAGGGCATCATGCCTTTCAGCTCTGCAGATTGAGTAGCCTTCTTCAGGTGGCTTTTAACCTTTAGATCCTGCCTGACTAATAAGAGCGAGGCCACACATCAACTAAAGTTTGGACAGGAAAATATCTTCAGGAGCATTTATAAGTATAAAATACATAGCCTCTTTGCCTTTACCTTTAAGTGGTCATTGGCTGTATTAGTCAGGATAAGGTTAGGTTATGCTGCATAACAAAAATCCTTCAACAAAGGTATATTTCTTACTCATGGTATATGTCCAAAACAGGTCAGAAGCTGCAGAGGAGTAATCTGTACCACACAGTCCCTCAGGAACTAAGGCTAAGAGACTTTGCTATCTATAATGTCTCTTGAAGAAGCCACCTAAAGAAGGCTACTTACTCTCTGGTGGCCTAAGCGAGAGAAGATCCTACATGGAGAATGCACATATATGGTTCAGACCAGAAGTAACACGTATCACTTCTGCTTGCAGTCCATTGGCTAAGACTAGTTATATGGCCCCATTTAATGGCAGGGAGGTTTGACATGTAGTCTTTTAAGTACCAGGAAGAGAGGAGATTTGGAAATGAGCACTAGTAATGCCTATCGGATTTTAGAATTTTATTCATTTATTCATTCACTCATTTAGTCATCTAAGGAGTCCAAACTAAATGCAATTCTAGGCCCCGTGGGGGATACAGGCACATATAAAATACATTTGCCTTCAAAATCAGGAGACACCATAACTCAGGCTGGGAAAGGTGAGACTTTGACCACCCATATTAAAGCAATTATATCACTTGGAGTATTTCTTCCCTAAAAGATGGAGAACGATTGCCTAGAGGAAGTGCAGATCAGACAGTGCCTGACGTGCAAATGCAGGAATTACAAATGACCCTCTATCATCAAGGACTTAGCAACTCCCCTCTCACCATATCTGCCAGAGTCCCAATCTTGGGCCCGGACAATTAAAGCTGGGTGGGAGGAGGTAGTGTTGAGAGAAATGTTAAAAGATGTGAAAAGCAAGAATACGTGGTTGATGATTTATAGGCTCTGAAGCAGAGCTGGATCTGCCTGTCATGGTGGCTTTTCTTAATGCTGTTTCAAGAATTTCTTTTGATTTAGTTACTGTGCCTGCAATTCAATGGATTTGAGATTCACCTTGGTCATTGAACAATTTCTTTCAAAAATATACATACTGCCCAGAGGATTCTGAAGCTTATAGCCATTGAGTGGGTCCATTCAATCAGATATTTTTCCTTTCTAACACCTAGCTGAGCTTGGGGAAAGGGGTTTGATTGAGGGCCAGAGACAGCAGGACTCATTGGGGTGAAGGGATTTGGGGCACCACTAGTAAACTGGGATACTTGGGGAAGAAACACACTAGGACGATGGGGAGGTGAGGGAAATAGTTCATTGAGTCCCTGTTCAGTGCCAGGTACAACATGAGGAGTGTCACATACATTCAGCTCATTTTACCCTTAACAACAGCCCTGTGAGCTAGTTGTTGCTATCTCCACTTTATTGGAGAGCAACTGAGGTTAACAGATGATGGAATTTGTTCAAAGGGCTGGCCAAGGTGAGAATAGGAGTTAAAGCTCCATGGTCTTTCTCTGATGCCACTTTCCTTTAGGTCACTGACCTCTCTCTCTGTTTGGCAGTGGTGGCCTTCTGGTATCCAAAGAGGACTCAGGAAAGGCCTGGAAGGACCATAGTTCTCTGATCTTATAGTTAAACAAAATTTGACGTGCCAGCTCAGAAATCTCCCTTCTACAGTTGATACTTTTCCTGTGGCAAAAGGCACACTGAGCTCCAAGTTGCTTGCTTACAAATGCATTTGGGAAAAAATCTAACTGATCATAGAAGCCTGCTCATGTAATTAACCTCCTGAAAGATAGCTAAGTAGTCTTAAGGTGTTATTTTAACAGACAGTTCTGTGATGTATGACTTAAAAATGTCACTCTTTATTCTCAACTAACTTCTTGGGATGAAAAATTTGGAATCTGACTTAATGAATATTCAAGCCCTCACTTTCCTGCATTTGACAAATACCATGTACTTTTCTATGATAGATTTAGCCGGTTCACGTCTTCCCCACATTATCTATTGAAATTGGCTGAGAGTGGGTTATAGTTTCTGAAATGAAATTGTTAAGAATGAAACTTTCAGTCTCTCTGACTCCATCTCGTTCAAGCCTGTGTTGTCCCTATGGCCTTCAGGCTGATAGCTCCTGCTGTGTCTTGCATGGAGACATGCTAATCATTAGAGGAATTCTGCCTGTGGCTTGAGTTTTACAAAAACAGTCCCTCCCGTTCTCCCTTCCCTTGAGGATTAGGTCTCCCACCTTCTTGATCAATAAATATTTTATTACTCCAAACTCTGCCATCTGGGCACATGAACTTTGAACCAGTAACAAAATGTTTTCATCCTAGGTTCTGAAATAAAACAGAATATTATAACAAATAAGGGTGATTTTTTTTCGTGTTAATTTGCAAGTAAAACAGCTGAGTCTACCTGGGTTTTTTTTATAGAACTGGATTTGCCACTAGTTTGTGATAAATTGATGAGGATATCATTTAATCAGCCCATGTCTTACTCAGACAGTTTGAATCTCAGTCTGAAAAATGAGTGTGACAATTCGCAGAATTTTTAAGTTTGCTCAGTACTCTGTAATTCTAGGATCTTGGAATAGTGGGATCACTGAGAAGACCAGCTGAGGATTAAGGTGAGGTTTTGAATCTTTTAGATTAGGAGATGCAGTTTTCTGGCCAACTTCCTCCTTCCTGGTTGGACATCTGGCATGTTATTTCCATTTGGCACCTGTTTTGGTATGCGATCAAATATTCTAGACAGAATAATTTCTCAGAGCAGCAGAAAGGCTGCTCTTGGTTCTCCAGGGACTTGGAAGGTAACGAAAACAGGTGCAGGGAGCAAATAAACTATTTAATGTTGTCATGACCTATTCTCTGGGAGGACTTGATCATCATTATGTGGTCTACTAAAGCATCCTTCTGAAAGCAAGGGAGTCAAAAGAAGGTGATCTGCAAGCAACGGCCTATTCAAAGAAGCTCAACAAGACTCCTTTCACCAACGTCTAAGAACTTCAGGTTTAAAATAAGAATAAGAATTTGTTGCTGCTGACGTTTCTATACCTATACCTCAGTGTTTTTGGCTTGAAACCTTTGAAACCCTTCTGCTCAATACAAAACCTCCTATGCCACATGAAATTTTCTTCTTTCTCTATGACTCTTTCTCTTTGGTCAATTCAGGCTGTTTTGAGATACTCAAATTATTGCTTACTCAAGTCAATTCAATAATTTTTTTAAAAAAGCCAAGCTAATTATTTGATATTATACAAACAAAACCACCTATTGCATGAATTATAGACCACTTCTATTTTCTAAATGAGATAGACTCAAGGTAGACAACTGCCTTCTAGGGGAAGAAAAACGATTTCCCCCCCACTTTTCTAGTTCTTGGCTAAGATCTCCCCATAATAAAAAAGATTAGCAAGAGAAAAACAAACAGAAGTTTAACAACATGCAGACCTCCTGTATACAAAGGAGCTACGTAGGAAAACTCCCTGAAATGGCTCAAGCAACCACCTTAAATACCACCTCCATCTAAAGACAAAAGATGAAGTTGGGAGGTAGGGGAGAGAATTATGGGGGTATTCAGGTAAAGCACAGTAAACAAGGATTGCAAGCAAAGTAACACCCTTGGACCGTTTGTCCAAGGTATACTGTTTGGGAGGAACCAACCTGAAGTGAGATGACCATAGGGAAGAGGATAGGCCCTGTCTTTCTGCAATGCCAGATTTATTTAATGGAACCTCCTCAGGTAAACCAATCAGATGTCCATGCACATTATCACACAACATAGAGAGGGAAAGATACAGAAGCTTGCACTTAGCATCTCCAAAGCGAGCTCTGTTGACTGGAAGTGCAGATGGTCTCACATCAGTCCCAAACCTGAGGCTACAAGGGGCAGGAGGTCAGGTCAGAGTCTTCAGCTCTCTGGGAACCTGAACCCATTCGTGATGCTCTAGGGTCAGGCTTGAGCATCGTCTGTCTGAAGTGCTTGGCTCATATGGTCCTTACAGGGTAGGATCCTTCTGCTTATCAGCTCCTGTAGTTGAGGCTGAGGTTTCTGTTGTTTTGGGTGTTCCAGTCACACCTTAAGGGTGTTCTCATCATGTGACTTGGTTGTTTGCCAGTTGACCTTACTGTCATGGCTCCCATGGAATCCATTTTATAAAGTCCCAAAAGTCTTCAATTCTCTAATCTCTATATACAGCAAGGAAATGGTTTTTAATGCAGACTTAAGTCAGTGCCTTCTCCACTGATAAGTTTCTAGAGATTTGGCCATCCTTCTCTTCCTGGTCTGGAGAGAGAGTTATCCTTACAAATGGAGATTTCCCTTATAAATATAAATATCTCTTACAAAAGGGTTACTTTTATGGTTTTCAGAGCTTCTCCTGTGTCTGCAGTTTCTTTAAATTAAGCAGCTCAAAATAAACCTTATCCAAAGAGGCATATTTGGTGGTGGCAAATTCTGTTCCCCTTTACCGTCTTCCAACTTTTGCTAAAAATTAAGAGAGGGAATGAACAAACAGGAAAGCAAGTAGGTAACCCACACATGTGGTTCTGCTTCCACAGAGTTTGACACTTCCTACAATTACAAATGATGATTTTCATTACAATCGCATTCTTTCGATTGCAAAAATATTTTGCTCTATTGTTGCTTTCCTTTGATCGATTCAATACAATGTACTATAGGCAAAGCCCTCTGCTTGGAGAGGTGGGGATAGAGAAGCCTGTGAATCCCAGCCCTCAAAGAACAGATGAGAGAGATATTATACATATCTACAGAATATGTATAATGTATGAAGGACTGTATTACTTTATTACTGGTTACAAAGAAAGTCCATGGGAATCCAGTCAGAAAGTAGAAGAGCTGGAATTGAAGAAGGGGGCTCTCAGTGGGCAGAGATAGAGCAGGCCGAACACAGCCAGGTGGTGTTCAGGATGGGAGGCAAGTAAAGCAGTTATCCTCTTTAAAACACACCTAAATGGGTTTTAAGATATGTTCACATGACCATTGTTTAAATTCATGATTAAAAAGATATTAACAGAAAGAGTCAGAAAGCAGGAGAATGGGACAAGTATAGGAAGAGGTCTTATGAATGATGTGGTTTTTATGTTAATTATCCCACCCAACCATGGTCACCTCACCTCAGGTTAGTTTCTCCCAAACAATGCAGCTGACTGAGTCCCTGTGGCAGGGAGAATGGTGAAAGAGAGCAGCCAAGTCCTGGGGCAGAAAATGCCAGGAATGTGCAGGAAATACAGACTAGTTCTGGTTGGTTGCAGTCTGTGGACCGCAAAAGAGAATAGAAGATAAGCCTAAAAGGATAAATAGGGATCTAATTTTAGAAAATCTGAAATTTCAGGCTAAGGACTTTGAACTTTTATTAGTAGGCAGTGCAAAGTTTTGTTTAGGGGGATAATACGATCGAGATAATTCTTTAAGAGTAGGGAAGACCTGAGTACATTCAAGGGTCTATTTACAGATTACTTGGCAGAAAATCTTGAGTATGCAGTGGGGAGGAAGATATTCTAAGCTAGAAGGTAAGCAAGTACTACCAGGATGCTTATTGACCGACTGCTCACTTGGCATTGATCACCTACTCTTCTGAATTATAATTACCATCTCGTGGGTGCTAAAGGATAGGACCAGATAACTACACACTCAGTGGGATAGTCAGTGAATAATGCGTGGTAAATGTTAGGACATATTTCTTACTAGAAATAATGATGAAACAGGAAATTGTAATAGAAATCAGGGGAAAAGGACCAGATTTGGGAACTCTGGATCTGTATTCAACTTTAAGCTATTGAGCAGGGAGTAGAATTTGTGCAGAACTGCATGTATTTGTGCACAATTTGATTCTGAGACAGTATATGTGAGAAGTTATATCTGTTTCTTTTAATACTCATTAAATTATGAAAATATTTTTAAACCCATAAAAATACATTTAAAAAATCTGATCTTGAATGACTACCACCACCACAACAAATGCATAAATCTTCTGATGAGTAATAGATAAACCTAAATCTTTATTCGCCAGAGTAATCACAGTGATTCTCAAATAACTAACTTGGACAATGAAGACTCTTGTCAAGGGTCCAAAGCCTGTGTCCATTAAAAGGGACATCCCTATCCAAATCTGACCTTTCCTCTACATGCCCAACAGACCACGTGTACTGTACGTTGTTCTTCATGTCTGTAGCATACGCAGTTACAGTTAACTATAGCATACATAGTTAGCAACTATTCAGAGCCTGGGAACGTCAGCCAAAAGTTAGCCATTAACTAACCAAGATAAATTGTATCCAGCTGAATAAATGCAAAGTATATAACATTTTAAATAAAATAAAGAAGGTAGGGTCGTCAAGAAACTCTTACTGGAGTGAGGAATTCATTAATGTCAGTTGTTATTTCCTGCCTCAGGGGAGGCAGCTGTTTCCTTGACCCTCAAATGTAAAGTGTATTCACTGATGTAGTTCCCGATTTGTTTCTTAAATGTTTCTTATGTTTTCTCTGTTGAAAAAAGGGGTGGGTTGGGACTTACTCAGGTCAGACACATCACAGGTGAATAAAAATTTATGAAAACGGTCACCATCATAGAAATATCTAAGAAATATCTAATGCGATGAATCTATTCTTTATTACTATTGTTCATGTCTATTTTGTGTTGATGGTTATCTTCGTACAGAGACCACCAGAAACACTTTAGATCAGGCAAAGCTAAGTGTGTTAGACCTACAGTGGGCAGGGAGAACACCGCATTGTCAGTCTTAGTAGTGTCTCAAAACAAAGAAATCAGGAGAGAGTATTATGGAGGGTGTTACGGCCTGGACTGATTTTAAGGTGTGTCTTATGTGTACAAAAAAGGGGCCACATACTACACCTGACAAGCTCAGGGGAGCCCTACAAACTCAAAGACCAAAATTAACTGCATACATCTGAACGTAAAAATTCCTAATTAAAAGCAAGTCCTGGCACGTAGGCACATCCTGGGCCTGTGGCTTTCTTGACAAAGGCCAATCTTTACCTTAAGTGAGTCTGTCTATTATCTTTTGCATCTAAGATAACATACCCTTGGAATGTCAGAGTCATCCCTTTTTTCTAGACCCATCCAGGCACCAGATCACGAGACCACAGAACCCCTCATGGTTGTCTTGTCCCCGCACACCACCTCTCTGTGCTGTCAATAACAATTATTAACTATCCCGTACCCACCAATGTAAAAGAAGTATATGTCCCTTCGTTTACTTTTTATCCAACCCTGGAGATTTCCCTGTTTTGCTTTCTCCCAACTCCCTTAATCTACCACCAATGAACCCTCTTAACGTCTTCTCCTTTAATTCTAATCTATAAAATAAGCTGCAAAACTGCCATTTTCCAGAGCATTTTCTTAATCCATTGAGATTCTGCTTCTTGGAAACTGTCATCAGTTTGGGTCAAATAAACTCATTAAAATTATCTATAGGTTTGGACGTCTCTTATGTTGACACTTGCAATGCAAGGAATGGGATGAAACTGGGCAAAGTTTAAGACATAACAGCTTTGAATTGTTTCCACACCGAAACATTTTGCTAATACACATTCTTGGAGCCAAGAGAAGAGGTGAGGCAGCTCCTCAGGAGCACCTGCCATCTTGTTGGGGAGGAGCCTCTGATGCATCTGCCAGCTCAGCGCAAGTACTAGACCTCACTAGCGAAGGGTGGGCCACCTCTTGGGCTCAGAGGATCCAGGGGGCACTAGAATCAGCATTCTCCGGACCATCCATCTAGAAGTCCCTATCCCACATTTCAAGATCCCAGATTTTCCCTAGCAGGGCCCTGGCCTTTGCAGAAAAGACCTGCCTTGGCTAAACCTTGAAACCTCTCTGGAGCTCCTAGACTCTGACGATGTGGTCTTCAGTCTGCATTTGGGCTGTCTCTGTCCTTCCTCTGCAGGAGATAAAGGCCCCTTTGTAAACTATCACAGAGACCCTATGTTAACAGTCCTCAGTCTCTCATTATTCTTCCTCTGAGTATCAAATCAACTTAGCAGCATCCAGACTATGCTATTGTTTTTGTAGGCATTTTTGACCTGTATTTTTTAAATGCCTGCAATGTGGCACTTGGCACAGCATTCCCCTCCACCAGAATATTTTCCGTCACTACTGGTGAAATCTGGAACAATTGAGCTGCTACCTTATACCAGGGGCTCTCAAAGCCCCACCTGCTGATCAGGATGGCAAGCTCCTCACCTGTTGGTGAGGAGGTGGATGGGCCAGTCCCACATCCCCATCATGCCTGTTTCTCGTACCGTTCCTGCTCCCACATGTGTTATTCTGGGTCCTCCAAGAAACAGATGCCATGACAGGGTTAATTGTGCCAAAAATTTATTAGAGGAAAGGCCTGTAATGAGAGCTAGGGAAGAAAGAAAGAGCCATCAGGCTTCAGTACAGTTCCGAGCTCAAGTGGAGGAAGGAGGAAGGGAAGAGGGAAGTCAGATGGATGGCTTTGAAGTTCTCAGGGAAATTCAGCAAGGCTGCTGCCAAACCCTTGAGCCAGAGTTGCCCGTGAGACTCCCAGGAGGGTCTGTCTTAGTGTCCTGCCGCACTCAGTCTGTCGGTCATGGGCAGCAGCAGATCCGAAAACTAAGATTTTGGTGCAAACTCAGTGGTGGGTTTCAGAGCTCGGCATCTGGGTCCCTTCACTAGTTACACTCTGGGCGATTGGAGATATGAGAGACACTTCCTACAGTTGCCACACACACACTCACACACACACACACACACAGGGTCTCACAGTGGATAGAGGAATATGTAAGAAAGTTTTTCTTTTTATTTTCTGCTATCATTTAAATATCAATTTCATCTGAGTAAAAGCATAAGATTTAAAAATTTTTTGATAAAGTATTCTACAATTGCTAAATTGGAATTTAAATCTGACTAAACGTTCTAGTTTCAAATTAAACTTAGGGGGAAAAATGCATGTGATTAATTTAAAATATTAAAATTTTCTTAACTTAATGATCAAAGGTTCCCATGACCTGGTCCCAAATGTTCTGGTCAGCTTTCTCATGACATTTCCCAGTGAAATCTACACCCCGATCTTATTTGAGGTTACTGCCCACATCATTCACTTTTATGACTCTTTACCTTCCCTCTGCTCTTCCTTTCCCTTTCATTCTCCACAAAGCAATGTCCTGCTAATTTTTCAAAATGCAGATGAAATACTACTCTCTTGCTTTCCTTGGAATGAGTCACTTCTTACTAGGGCTGTAAGATTACCTAGAAAGCCAAAAAGAAAAGTGTCCACTCGTCCCTGGAATTGTCATGGCCGCTGTCATATATCTCATGTTATCTTCATATCAGTCTGGCAAAATAAATGCTATTATCCTTATGTTTATATATTCTATTTGTTGTTGATGCTGTAGCAAATTGTGGCTTAAAACAACACACATTTACTATGGGTTTCTGTGGGTCAGGAGTCCAGGCATAGCTTGATTGGATCCTCAACAAAATTGCCATCGAAGTCTTGGACAGTGCTGCGTCCTCATCTGGAGGCTCAAATGGAGAAGGATATGCTTCATGCAGATTGTGGAAAAGATTTATTTCTTTAAAGACGTAGGTCTTATGGTGGCTTGCTTCTTCAAACCTTTCAAGGAGAACAAGCCTCTGGAGTAAGTCTTATACAAGATGAAGTCTTATATAACATAACATAATTGTGGGAGTGACATCCCATCACCTTTGTCATATTCTACTGGTTAGGAGCAAGTCACAGGGTCATGGCAGATACCTTACAGTCAACCTGAAGACACATGAAGAGACTTACATTCAGTCACATTAGGCAATATTTTGACTAGTAAAAGGCAGATGCCAGAATCCTAACTTTGTTCTAATTGAGCCTAAAAACTACATTCTTGATCCTAGACTCCATTCATTTATTTCATCATAGTTAGATGACATGAAAGGATGGAGTTACTATGATGCTAAGGAAGCTTCAGCTTCGGGATTCCTCATTTGTGTGGCCTCTTCTGAGGCCTTGGGAGACCCAGGGATGGATCCAAGTTATATGGGCCCAAAGCCTTGTACATAAATGCAAAATAACAAATATAAAATTTCTAGGATCCCTCCCAGGGCCTTAGAAGGAGCCCTGCGAGCAAGGGGCCCTGAAGTATAAGATTTACTATGAAGCCATAGTAAATCTGCACCTTGCTGACCTATCTTCACCATTAGACTTTCCTGGCATCTTTTACCTTTTAGTCTATTACAGGGCCGAAATAATAGTCATTCAAAAATATTGTGCATCACTAAATCAACAGAACCTCTCTGAGCATGGCCTCTTCTCCCGCACTTTGCTTGCTCACCTCCCTCACTGCAAGGGCTCCTTGCGCTCAGCCAGCATCTTGGTGCGGTGGCCTCTCTGCCTCTTTCCCTCCATCCAGCTTGGATTTCATAGTTCTCCTTTCTTTACCTTCCCTCCAACCAGCTTGGATTTCATAGGAGAAATTCCCTAGTTCTTTTTTCTTCTTGTTGTACCCATCTGGCAAAACCCCAATCATAGATTAGACCCAAAAAATTATATAAAAAAATATTACAAAATAAAGAATTATATAAAAAAATATTACAAAATAAAGTTGTTAATTACAAAGTGAAAATATTATATATAATATATATGGAATATATAAATATATATACATATATATCTATATATATACATATATAAATAAATATATGTGTGTGTGTGTGTATATATAGAATATATATATATTCCCTCTGCTCTGGAAGAATTACACAGCAGAGCCCCTTGGTCCCACCATGCACCGGGATCATCGTACTCCATGGGACCACAGAGATGCCTCATGCTCCTTTATGCCTCTTTGGTTGCCTCACTCCCTCACTCTCCAGATGATCATTTTAAACATCACCCCTCCTCTGTCTTAGATGCCACTCCTCCTCTACCCTTTTTGGCAGATGACTGAACATCCCACTTCACAGAGGAATAGAAGCCACCAGATGGACATGCCCTTATCTGTCTGCCACCGTCTCTGCAAACCTCCTTTAATCTTCGCCATTCTGTCCTTTCTCCATAGAGAATCCAGCCTTCCTCCAAGCTCATGGCCACTCTTCACCTGTGCTCTGGGTGCCACCTGTCCCTGCCCTTCCGACTATCCAGAAACCTCACACTCTGGATCATTCTTTATTTTTTCTTTACATTATTTCTTTTATTTTTTTATATTCCACTCCTCACTCCCAAAGGACTCTTTATCACCAGTTTTTAAATATCTGCAAACCAAACCAATGCAAATCAGAGAAAAATTAAGGAAACACCCCACCAGCTCCCTACCTCAGCTGCTTGCCCTCTTTCTTTCCACTTCTTTACCATCAAATTTCTTAAAATTCTTGATTATTCTCACTGGTTTCATTTCCTTCCTTTGCATTCACTCCAGCAGCTCCAATTCTGTGAATGCACTGTTTCAGCTTTTGTTTATGTAACCAGTGATCACTGTGTTCAAGAAGTGCTTTCCAGTTTTCATTGTACTTGTTCTCTCGGCATCATCTGATACTGCTCACCTAACCACTCCTTCCCCGACTTCTGTGGAAGATCAGAGGGTTGGCTCCTGAGACATTCATCCCACTCCCCTCTTCCCATATCTTCTTGGCAGAGGGTAGAAAGCTGAAAACAACGTTTTCCATATTCCCTTGCCACCATGTGCAGATGAAATTTAGGTTTCACCAATCGGACGCCCTCTCAGAGGACTGCCATTTGGAACTGAGACAAATGGGAGACTGGCAGGCTCGAGGCACCTGTTGTGCTGGTATGCCTCTGGTGGAGGCAGGAAGGATCGGAGGCCAGCGGCTGGGCACGGTGCTCCCATCAGCAGGTCCCTGACAGTGCGGGCAGTAGCTCTTTTGGTGGACCAACTCTGCAGTGGGGTTTTGGGAGCTATTCCTGGAAGTTCAGCCTAGAGTCTATTTTCTAACAATTCTATAAGTTGCCTACGACTTTCAATAAATCTCTTTTACTTATATTAGTTAGCATGGATTCTGTTGTCTAAGGCTAAAAATATTGTCAAAACAGAGACTTTTTTTTTTTTAACTGATGAATCATTTGTTTGGACAAGACAAAAATATCTCCACATTGTTTCCTTTTATATAGAAAGTGGAACATTTCAAATATATTTGGTTTTTTTTTCTCTTTTCAACAGAATTCATTTCAATCTGGTCCCAGGGACTGTTTCTCATTTAAAGGTTCACGTTTAAGTAACACACATGTTCCCATTACAGCCACAAGAGTATTCTTGAACTTTCATAGTCATTCATTATTACAGTGACCATAGCAACATAAGGTAAAGACCATCTGGCTCTTCCCACCATATCCTTCTTTGTAAGTCAGTTCTGGCTTTCTTTGTACAAGCCTCTATCATCAACTGCATTATTATCTCCTGTCAGAAATTTGATGTCTTCATTATCTTTTTTATGAACTTTGGTTACTCTGCCAACTATTGGAGTGTCTCATCCTTCAACTTTAAAAACAAAAATCAGTTCTCATAGGGTCTCCCAGGAAATTTTAAAAACAGAAGTTCTACTCCGTGAAAAGCTGGCTCCATATTCCTTCTGAGAACCATTATCAAGCTCTCGCTACCAGGGAGAATGACCAGTTATTATCCTCACCTTCCTTGTGCTACTTGGCTCCTCCTCCTGTTTCCATCTAGCAACCTCAGAAAGCAATCCCTGAAACTCCGTCCTAGGCTCCTTCATCTTTTTGCCCTCCCCGCTCCCTTGGTGCCCCTAGCCATGTCCACGCTACACTTAGTCTGTATAAAATGATGCATAGGTGATATGCCCAGCCAAACTTTTTTTCCGTGTATAACCAATGTATTCATCTTTTTTATTGCTATTATAAAAAATTACCATTAATCTAATGGCTTAAAACAATATCAATTATCTCACAGTTCTGTAGGTTAGAAATGCTGGAACAATGAGGTTTAGAGTCCCACAGTGAAGGCTAGAATGAAGGTGCAGCAGGGTGACGTTCCTCCTGGGGGCTTGAGGGATGAACCCACTTCCGGCCTTTCAGGTAGGTCATCGGTAGAATTCAGTTCCTTGAGGTTGTAGTGCTGAGGTCCTCGACTCCTTGCTGGCTGCCAGCGGGGACCTTCTTTCAGTTCCTTAAGGCCTCCCACATTCCTCATCACGTTGCCCACTCCCTCTTCAAACCAGCAACGGTGAGTTGAGAACTTCTCATGCCTCAAATCTCTCTGGTTTCTCCTTCAGTCTCATTTTTTTTCTGATTGCATTCAGAGGGAATTCTCTGCTTTTCCACCTTTTTTTAGGCCTTTTTTTTTTTTTTTTTACTGAGATAGAACTCACATAACATGAAATTCTCATTTTAAATGATACAATTCAGTGGTTTTTATTATATTCATGATCTTGTGCAACCATCACTGCTAGCCAACTGGAACATTTTCATCATCCAAAAGGGAACTAGGTTCCTGTTAGCAGTCACTTCCGATTCTCCCCTTTCTCTTTTCGCTGGCAACCAATAATTTGCTTTCTGTCTCTATGGATTTGCCCAATTTGGACATTTCATATAAATGGAATCATATAATGTGTGGTCTTGTGTGCCTGGCTTCTTTCACTCAATATGTTTCACTCATGTTGTGTCACATATCAACTCTTCATTCCTTTTTATGGCTGAATAATACTCCATTATATGAATGGACCACAATTTGTTTATCCATTCATCTGTTGATGGACATTTCAGTTGTTTATATCTTTGGCTATTGTGAATAATGCTGCTATGAACATTTGCGTACACGTTTTTGTATTAAACATATGTTTTCATTTCTCTTGAATATATGCCTAGGAGTAGAATTGCTGAGTCACATAGTAACCTCATGTTAACTTTTTTAAGGAACTGCCAGAACGTCTTTCAGCAATGGACAAGGATCCAATTTCTCCATATCCTCACCAACACTTGCTATTTTCTTTTTTCTCTCCCCTTTAGATAGCCATCATAGTGGTATTCCATTGTGAATTTAATTTGCATTTCCCTAGAGATTAATAATGTTGAACATGTTTTCATGTCCTTATGGATCTTCTTTGGAGAAATAGCTATTCAAGTCCTTTGCCCCATTTTAAATTGGGTTTTAGTCTTTTTATTGTTAAGTTGTAAGAGTTCTTTATATATTCAGGATACTAGATCTTTGTCAGATATATGATTCTCAAAATGTTTTTCCCATTCTTTTCACTTTCTTGATAGAGTTCTATGATGTACAAAGGTTTTTAACTTTGACTAAATTTATTTAATCTATTTTTCACGGGGGAGGAGGGTTGCTTGTGTTTTGTGTGTCATATTTAAGAAAATCTCTCTGCTTTTAGGGTTCATGTGATTATGTTGGGATCACATAGATAATCCAAGACTGTCCCTTAAGTCTCTTTTGCCATGTAAGGTGATGTATTCACAGCATCCACGGTGGACATTTTGGGGGGCCATTCTACCTACCACAACCAACTCTGTAACACCTTCCTTCACATGTCTCAAGCCTTTCTGACTCAACAGATCCATAATCTGTTCTCTTCTGTTGTTCATTATCCTAGTAAAAAATATCATCCATCTATTTCAAAAGACAGAAGGTTCAAAGTCATCCTTGAAATCTCCTCCTTTCTCACTTTCTACACCTTGTTCATTGCTAAGTTTTCTGATTTTTACCTCCTAAATTTCACACATATTTTTCCATTCTTTCCACTTCCACCAATCTTATCCACTTCTAGTTAGTTTTTTTTAACTTTGAATAAATAACAGATGCTCCTGTAAAACCTTCAGAAGTGTGCCTGATACATAGTTAGCTTTCCTTAAGTGTTAGCTACTATATGACCACTGTTAGTTTCAGATAGAGACAAAATTTCTTAACAACACTTACAAGACTGTGTGGTTTAGTCTCTCTCTCTCTCTCTCTCTCTCTCTCTCCCACTCTCTCTCAAATTTCATGTGGGAGTGTCACCCTTTGCTCTCTGTGCTGCATCCAAGCTCACCTTGCTCTGGGTCCTCACACTCTCTGTGCTTCCTCCTACCCTGTGACCTTGGCCTGGACCTTACTTCTCTTTCCTCTTCTTCACTTGGTGAACTCTTATCATCTTCGAATCCCAGTGTAAGTATCACTTCTTCTGAGAATTCCTCCCTTTTGCCTTTGACTAAGTCAACTACCTCAGGCTCTCATAACATGGTGCATGGGTCCTTGTCGCAGTTACAATTTTACATTTGTTTGTATAATTATTTGATTTACGACATTCACCCTCACTAGACTTGAAGCTCACAAAATAGACCTACCCCTACACAGGCCTTGGCATGAACTAGTTGCTCAGTAAATATTTGTTGAAATAAATGTATATTGTTTTAGGATCCAAAAACATTGGACCTATAGAGCAATTACTTGGTCTATACTTTTCTCATGTGGAAATAAATTAAGGCAATTAAAATGAAAAAAAAAGCAAAGGCTATTTAGTCAGAGTTTGCAAGGAAGTCAGCCACCATTACTCCTGTTTTGTCAGAGATTCTAAGGTAGGAAGAGGAGTGAAAAAACTTGTTCGTAAAATAAATGGAGGGTTTCAAGGTATGTCCTGACTGGAGGCTGTGATCATGATGAAGCTGTAGGAGGGCTAACTAAAAGTGGAGCATCCTGTGTAATTGGTTAGGGGTGCATATTTGGCTTTCTGTATGGTTCTAAGTTGGAAGCAGGCACAAAAATCAGGAAAGCTGTCAATTATTTATCAAACCCTGGCCATTTGGGGACCAAAATTGTTACAGAGGTTATTGTTTGCCTTGTTGGACTGTTTGCTAGAGATAGTGGCCTTACTTACTATAAGTAGTGGATAGTATGTTGGTTTCTTGGGTTCAGTGTTACAGATATGGGTCAGAGCTCTATTTTTGTATACGGTCTGATCATCGTCCATTTTTATATTCAGTTCCTCATTCATATATACTAAAGAGGGGATCTAGGAGTATTGAGACACTTGCCAAAGTTCACATGGCTTGTTATCATCTGTCTAGTAATGTATACCTTATCCTACCACCCCTCCCTCTCATGTAGAAGGCAGTCCATGCTTGTGATAAAAATGATAAATTTCTCTCCTATGATGTGTAAACCTAGGGCTGAGGGTCTTTTACAATATTCTTAAGATGATTAAAGAGAGGCTATAAAATAAGTTTTGAGTTGAGGGAGATAATATGGCATTTAGTTCTACCATTATGAAAAGCTCCACATCTTCCCTTGAAAAGTGAGTTAGCTTCCATTTTCCCCTGGTATGGTAGTAAGATTCAGATTAGCTTCTGTAAATGAGGTTTTCTTTAAAGTATTTAAGACTTGAGCTGGTGGAACAAAGGACAGTGTTGGCATATATGCCTCTTAGGAAGGGAATTGTGTCAGATATGCGAATAGATAACTATAATTTGTGGACTTAAGGAAGAATCATTTTCAGCTTCAGAGAATTATTCAAGGAAGCTCTTGTCTGCAAGTATGCTGACTGAAAGATGAGTGTATTGAAAACCTCAGTCTCTACAATTTTCATCAGAATACACGTGGCTTCTTAGTAGCCCCGGTGGAGTGGGTCCCCTGTGTGAGCTGCCACTGAACGCATCTGCGGTCCGTGTATTGAGCTCAGTGAAGAGGCGTTAAGGCATGGTGGGAAGAGACCTTCAAGGAGTTCTCGCTTCAAGAGAGTGCCTAAGACATGGTTAAGCCACCTCTGATGACTTCAACCTGAAATGGCTTGTACTAAGGCCTAATAAAGATAAAACTCCAGAACTATAAATATTCTCATTTAAAACAAGTATCTTTTTAAATTTTAA
>NW_011888903.1:2011230-2017427 GCF_000151845.1 Pteropus vampyrus
GGATGGAAATTCTAATATGAGCAGGTAATTGTAAATGAGTGAAGTGGTTTTAAAAATAATTTTTTTCATTACAGACACATTTAGTATATTAAACACCTAGGAATATATTTTGCTTCCAAATAAATATGAATCCTGTCTTATGATAGGGTTCAGAACATGCTACTCCCAAATATGGCATCTTAGCATATTTAATATATTAAGTAGAAAGAGTTTGAGAAAACAATAGAAGCAAGATCACTCTACCTTCCCCCACCCTTTCTCCTGAAACAGGTCGAAAAGCCCTCATGTGAGAGGTGCCCCCCATACCCAGAGGAAAGGAGCATCTTATCTCTGAAAACAGGAGGACTTGAGGAGAATCCTAACAGACCTTCCTAAATCTTCTCTGTTTACTACACTGACCTCATATTCCTTACCCAGTCATGTTCTTCCACCACCGTCCGCTCTTCATCAAACCCAGCAGAAATGTACTCAGGCCTCACTGTTTCTTCAGGTCTTCATTTCCTTATGAGGGTCCTGTGTCACCTAAAACTTATATTCAATAAATCTGTGTGTTTTTCTCTTGTTAATCTGTCTTTGTCAGTTTAAGTTTTAGACCCAGCTGGGGACCATGAGAGGATGAAGGAAAACTTTTTCCTTTTTTACATTGGTCTACTTTGGTTTTGATAGAACTATCTCATTTTCCTGATAGCACCACAATAATTAAAAAACACGATGACCATAACGTGATTGGCAGTTAACCTTTGTCTTGTATGGGGTGACCATCCGTGACAAAGGGGAGATCATCTAATGCGGCTGTGTTCATGTCCATGGACATGACCATCAAAAATGCTGGCCCTGTGTGTTCAAGTATTCCTAGTCTTCCAGAGAAGATAAAAATCCAGATATTTATGGGAAAACTATTGAGTTGAAATGCTGACAACTGATTAAATTGAAAAAAATATAGACATGCTCACTCACCATCTTTTGGTAGTGTTTCTGATGAGAATTTTCTGGTGCTTCCTCTAGGAAAGTGATTTTTTCCAAAGTAAATCCCCAAATGGATTACTGGATAGTTTTTGCATCACTGCCATCAGCTTAGTCAGGCTGAATGGTCAGGTTTAGTAGAAAATGGTGTTTTCCTGTCTATGGCCATGCCACCCTGAATGTGTCTGATCTTTTCTAATCTTGGAAGCTAAGCAGGATCAGGCCTGGTTAGCACTTGGATGGGAGACCATCTATGAAGAAAGACCAGGTGCTATAAGTGTAAAAAAAAAATAAAAATGGTGTTTTCCTGTTGAGATTCAATGTATTTTCACCTCATTGTGAAATGAAGACATTCACAATGCCTTTCTCAGCCCTTCCTAGAATAGTTTAATTGCTTAAGTTACTATTACATCCTGACCAGTGTAAACCCGCTTACTTATTACAGCTTAAAGAATCCAGCTACTTCTACTCTTTATAAATGTGATCAAATAAAAATGTGGTTTTGCATATTTAAAACTAAGAAGTTATTAATTGAAATAATATAAATTCAGTTCTTTGGTGTTCTCATATTCACATTGTTAACAAGCGTAGTTCACTAATTTAGACTTAGTGCCCTTGCTGAAAACGCTCACATTGTAATAGGCTGGTCTCCATTGCCAATCCAACATGTATAGCAATGGGGTCAAAATTCTCAATTCGTATTTCACTAAGTTGACGTATGTTGTGATCTAGGGGGAATGAGGCAAAGTTCTATCTGAACTATCTGTTGGGGAAGGGATTATGGAATAAGATGTCTCTTTACCCATGAGTGATTGTGCTAACTATAAATCATTTTATCTACACATTAAATCAGGTTCCCTCAATTATGCAACATTTGGTTGACCAAGCTCAAGTTATTGTTTGTACTGGAAAAATACAAATCTGCATTTCATTTAAAAAGAAAAAGAAAAAAGAAAAGAAAAACAGTATAGAGCAAAGATTACATACTGCTCCTCCAAAATAAAATATATTGCAATAAGCACATATTCTCTGGTATGTGTTGTTAAAAGATAAACTAAGTCATACTAAAAGTTTTAAGAGTTTATCTGAGCAAAAATCGATTTGAATGGGGCAGCACCAAACCAGAAGTGGTTGGCACTCTGCCAACGGGACAAGGGCGAGACAGACAGAGAAAATGCTGAAGCAAAATTAGAAAATTGTTAACCGGCTATAGCTTAAAACCCAGTGGGCTGTTTGCGATTGGCTGTCCCTAGAGCTTTGAGTTTGTAACCTTGAGGCATTTACGGGCTTAGATTTTGATTTGCTTACATGGGTCGCCATGGCATTAGAGCCACCTCAGTCCAATAGCCTCCTGGTTTAATTAACAGTGTCCAGGTACAGTTGACAGCTTTGGATTTGACTTCTGGTGAACCCAAAAGAGAAAGTAATCCCATCCATCCCTCTAAAAACTCAGCCTACCTTAGGCTCATGCCAGCAGTAATAACTGCAATCAGGATTGGAGGCAGCCTCCTTTGCTTCCTAGAGGTTACTTTTGAAAGGAAGAAAGTTGCAAAGGGAAAGGTTGAAAAAGAATCATCCTCTGTTTCTCTAGCTGAGTTTTTGTCTATAGGTCAAATCCCTTGGATACCTACAGGTTCCAAACGAAGCTTCTGGATGACGTGGAGTGAGAGTCCTGCCCCTGGGTCTGAACATTGCCCTACTCACTTTCAGTGTACACTGTTCTCCAGAGAAGGTCTACATGCTTATTTCTCAAGGCCATCAGGTAACTGTCGCAAAGCAGCACGAGAATTGGGGGGTCCCAGTTCCATGTATGACTCTGCTTTCCCCGGCTCTGCAGAGGAACAAGGCTCCCCAGGCAGTCATTTCTGCCATGTTTCATGCTTTCTGAAGTCTTTCTCCATTAAGCCTTATCTTTTACCAGAATTCCCTTCTCCCCTCTTCCCTGGCTGTGTGGGTCTCCCACACCCAGAGGAAATACCAGGACTCTAGTCTGGTCCTATGTCTTGCAAATTCTGCTGCTTCAGGTGTTTGCAGAAGTACAAAGGCTTATTTTTCAGCTCAGGAGACTGGCGAGATCTGTTACCACACCTATTAGTGGAGTTTGTGTCTTTGGTTTTCTTACCTTGTAATAAATAAATTTCTTTCCTTTAAGCCTTACTACTTGAAATCTCTTCATCAGTGAGCAGTACTGGTCTGTCCGACCTCAGAGCTTGTTAGAAATGCCAAGTGTGAACCACCACTCCAGACCTACCCAATCAGAATTTGCATTTTCACAAGATCCCGGATGACTCACATACACATTGAAGTTTGAGAAACTCCACTCCACAACCAGATGGGGCCATCCGTATTCCTAATGATATGGCAGAGATGTGAGGCAGAAAGCAGATCAAGACAGAACTACCAAGCCTGCAGCCTTTAGAAACTGCTTATCTCACCCACCGCTGAATTGCATCTGCTCTTAGACTTGAAATCTCAGTCAGGCCATGAATTTTAGTCTCAGGAATCTTGACCCTCAGTTTTGGGTTGTGGGTTTGTTGGATGGGACAATAGCAGACTCCAATACTCTCATGTTGAAACATTGCTTCCAATTAGTCCTTTATGGGAAAATGACTCTAAAATGACCTTGACCAAGCAAACATTTAATTCTGACAAATACCAAAGTGGCCCTCACAGTGTCTATAGCACACACTTTCTTGTGATACTGGTTTTATGGGAACTATTTTACAATTCTGTATGATGTCCAAGACTGATAGAGATACAAATTATGTCCTGTCTAGTTAGAGGTTCAATTTACTTCCCTCCCCCACTGTGGAAAACCAGTTTTGCCTCAATTTGCATATTAATTTCAATACACCTGATCTGTAAATTTGTTCTTCAGATTCCCTTTGAACTACCTATAAGATTTTCTTTTCTAATGAGTTAAATAAAATCTTTATTGTGAGTTCATTTTTTATCTGCATGAGTCATGATTTTATATTTTTTTGAAAATTATCTCTTAACAGTAACTACCTTTCTTCTCCTGTTTTAATTTATAGAATTTCTTGACCTCCACACTATTGACTGGTTCATAGTTAATAAACATAGCTCTTGTCACTATTAAACCAACAGAAAGCACAGTTAGAGTAGAAGTAACATTATTCTCTTGATATTTTCCTAAAAGTAGGAGAGATGAGTAAATCTGCTGGGAATATCATGTTTCAGACATTAAGAAATGTCATGAGAGCTTTGGAAAAATCAAACACCACTGAAATCCAAAACAGAAGCCAAGATTTTTTTTTTTTTGGAAGGAAGCCTTTGGTTTAAGGGCAGCTTGGGAGGTTTCAATGTCCTGAGGTCTCCAGGAACTGGATTGAGGGAGACCAATCACCTGCCAAGAAAAAGCAAGTGTTTGCTTTGAGTTTACTGGGAATTAAAGAGACTGGGTGCCTGAGGTAATTTACCCAAGCTGCTTCTATCCTAGGAGAGCCCATGGGCAATAGGTTGATTTGGCATTCATTTATTCACTTGCTTGCTCATTTATTCATTCACTGACCACCTACATGGGCCAGGAGCTGTGTGTGCTAGGTGAGGAGATATAGTCCCTGCCTTCCAGGAGAGTTGAGTCTACTAAAATGGAGATGTGGTCATCACAGCCATAATAGTAGCTTCTATTTGTTGAGTGTGCTATGTGTTCATTTTAGACATCTTTTTATATATTTTATGCTCATAATAACTCTAGGAGTAGGAATGATTACTTTCCAAATGGGGAAACTCAGAAAGGTAAAGAAACTTGCCCAAAGTCACACAGCTACTAGCAGAGCAGGGCTTGGAATGAAGCCTGTGTTAGGTCCACCATGTAGACCATGCTGCCTTCCTCTCCAGGTCCCTCTGCTAAGGGCAGGAACAGACACTACCAACACTAGAGAACAGAGCGGGCAGGCTAAAAGAGGACAGCTTCTCGAAGAAGGTTACATCCGAGCTTGGCCTTGAAGCATGACTAGTGCTGGCATGTTCATGCATGCTCGTTCCCATTCATCAAACATTTATGGGGCATTTGCACAGGCTCAAGAACTCTGCACTGTGAATTTAAAACTAGGCTTCACCTCTGTCCAGTTTTTACCATTTAAAAGACTATTTCCTGTCCCCCTCTATTTTATGTGTAAGTTGTATTGATACAGGATGGGGCAAATCTATCCAAGTGGGGACTCAAGCTCTATGCCCACCAAGAGAGGATCCTTGACTCTGCATAGGAAAGAATTCAAGCAGGAGCCAGAGTTAGAGACAAAAGCAAACTTTATTAGAGAAGGAATAACGCTCCTCAGACAGAGACATGGTCTCCTCTCAGAGTCAGAGAATGAGACACCTAGTCTTTGAGGAACTGGGTTTCCATCTGTTTTCCTTTAATGGTATGGGTATGCAGCATTAATGGTATGGGTAAACAGTTGTTAGTAGTCCCTGCAGGACTCTTCCTTTGTTCTGTAGGTTGCTCAAGGTCTGGCCACATTGCTAATCAGCAGGATTCCTGTGTTTAGCAGCATGTCACTGGCTTTGAATACAGCTTGGTTTAATATTTATTCAATTTGTGCAGTTCTCATGCCTCTTCCTTATATCTGTATAGCCAAGGCTCCCCAACTTCTCCAGGCCTCTGCACAACTGTAAGAAATGCAGTCCCCCTTCTGTGTGTCTGAGGTTCCCCGGGTTGGGGTGGGGTGCTAACATGTCTTGGCTACCTCCCGCTTAGAACTCCTGCCCCCACTTTTCCTACATTACCTCTGGTATCTGCTCTCAACTCCCTTCAGGCTACCTTGCCTGACCACGGGGACACACCCTCCCTCTACTTCCCAAGGAGGTAGGAACACGTTTGCCCCACAGCTGCAATGGTTACCACTGCTGCTGAATGTGGGTAAAAGAGAGTATGGAAGAAGGATTTCTGCACAGCACAGGAAACAGCATGAGGTAAATTTACGAATTCATTGTTACTACGTTTATGCTACCCATTCAATTGTTGAATTTGATCATCAGTGCTTTCAAGCTTTCTTGTCTTTAGCCAGCGTTAGACTAAGAATAAGAGAAACTGAAACTGCTTATTAACTCCTAAGAGCTACCTGGCTGTGTGCCGTGCTCATCTCAACAATAAACCAGACTCCTCTTGCTGGGGCTCGTGCTCTTTAAAATGCAAGGGAAACTTTTAAAATACTATTTTATATTTTACAAAAACGTTGGAACAATTGCCTCTAATGTTTTTTTTTTTTTTT
>NW_011888903.1:2018207-2024374 GCF_000151845.1 Pteropus vampyrus
TGCACAGCACAGGAAACAGCATGAGGTAAATTTACGAATTCATTGTTACTACGTTTATGCTACCCATTCAATTGTTGAATTTGATCATCAGTGCTCTCAAGCTTTCTTGTCTTTAGCCAGCGTTAGACTAAGAATAAGAGAAACTGAAACTGCTTATTTACTCCTAAGAGCTACCTGGCTGTGTGCAGTGCTCATCTCAACAATAAACCAGACTCCTCTTGCTGGGGCTCATGCTCCTTATAAGTGCAAGGGAAACTTTTAAAATACTATTTTATATTTTACAAAAACGTTGGAACAATTGCCCCTAATGGTTTTTTTTTTTTTTTAATGTTTTGTGGTTTTGTTTTCTTTTTTAATTGTGGTAAAACATGTATAACTTAAAATTTACCATTTTAACCATTTTCAAGTGGTAACATTAAATACATTCACATTACTATGCAACCATGTCCACTCTTCATCTCCAGAACTTTTTCATCTTTCCAAACTGAAACAATAACCCCTATTTCCTCTTCTCCCAGCCCCCGGTAACTACCATTCTACCTCTGTCTCTATGAATTTGACTACTCTTGTTGCAGAAAAATCAGACCAGTGAGAATCCAAGCACCACATGGAGAGTTGGAGAACTCAGGTTGATTATGCCGATGGTCCCAGAAGAGCTAGTGCTCTGAAGATCTGGGCCCCGAGCTCAGGGGCAATCTTGCTTTTATAGGGCTTATCCACAATACATCTGTTATCTAGACAGAACAAGCAAAGGGGAGGGTGAGTCTGCAGTTGATCTCGAGGTCCTCCTATACTTTGGCCTACATTGCAAGCATTTTTACAGAAGTAGAACAAAGAGCTGATTACAAGGTTAGAGTGGAAAATTCCTCTTCAATCCCCCTTTTTGATGCCTCTTGATTTTCTTGGCCTAGAGGCTGGTATAAGGGTGGTCCGGATATCACGACCATTTGTAACTTTATGGATTCTAGGCGTGAGGAAACAAACTTGACAAGACAGTTCAAGATACAGGAACCAAATAAGAACTATGAAGAGCATGAGGAGAGGACCTGCAAGTGGAAGAAGCCAGGACCCCCAACTCCATGTTCTGGACCAGGACTCATGACTCCCCATGACTCCTTCAATTGGTGGCTGACTTTTGAGGCTCTATCTGTAAGCCATTTGCTAAAAATAAGTGTAACCCTCCTTTTTCGGCCTTTAGAAGATCAAGTCCCCTATGGTTTTGTAAGACGACTCCTGCTAAGGAATCTAATTGGCTTTGTAAAGTGACAATGCTTTTAGATATGTCTTTTAAGCTGTCAAATAGATCTTTAGATAAACTTTGATAATAAGACAGGGAGGAGGTTAGGCCAGCTGTGCCAGTGCCTATGCCTGCAGCGATGAAGGAGAATGATTTCAGGGACCAGGTAAACCAGGATACAGGTCCCTGTCCAGATATGAATTGCCAAAAAGAAAGAATACACCTGGGGTTTCAAGGCAAAAACTCATCTCAGTGGTGAAAAGGTGATCATTCAGCCTTCTGCTGTTTTCAGATTCCCAGGTCAAAAGTGTCTCTGGTAGAACTGCCCCTGTGAGGAGTTGGAGTGGTCCATAGGAATTATCCTGAGATGCTCCAGAGCTTTTATTTTTCCCATGTAAAGACCCATTCAGTGAGGTTTTCATATGCTGGTAAGAGCAAGCATTCTTCTTGGGAGGGTTTGGAGCAGGATTCCTAAGGAAAGATGCTTAAGCAGTTATTCGGCCTCTGACAGTAACCTGAATTTTTGTTTAGTAACCCTGTAGTCTTTATATTGGGTTTCCATGAGAATAAATAGATTTCTTAAATGGAGCAGCCTGTGTTACTTGGAACAATTTTCCTCAACAAGGCTCTACAACAAGGCCTGTTCAGTGTGTTTAGGGAAAGCTTCAGCCCATCTAGAGTAGGTACAAACTAACACAAGCAAGTATCAGTAGCCCGGGCAGGGTTTGACCTCAGTAAAGTCCACTTCTAGGTCTTTAAAGGGCATAGTCCCAATCGTTTGCACTCCTGGATTGGATTTTGGCCTCTGGCTGGTATTGTTTCATGCACAAGTTACACATCTAGCACTGATCTGGGCACACGGGGTTGGGAGCTTGGGAATCTGGAAGCTCCCACCAGCCCTCCTTTCTCTTGGTTTCCCTTTCATTCAAAGTCCATTGTTCTTCTTCCTTGGTGTATTTCAGCAACCGAGGTAATTCTGGTGCTAGGAGAACTTTGGAGACTGGCTCAGGACCCATTGTGGCACATGGTTGGTTGGCAGCCTCCTTAGCTGCTTGGTCTGCCAGTCAGTTTCCCCTACTGAGAGGGTTGGTTCCTCTCTGGTGGCCCTTGCAGTGAATGACTGCCAACTGAGAAGGCTTCCAGACTGCCTCTAGCAGTTGAAGGATTTCTTCTTTGCTTTTGATTTATTTTCCTTCTGCCATCATTGGTTCCCTCTCTTTATAAATGGCTCCACGTACATGCAAAGTAGCAAAGGCATACCTTGAGTCAGTACAGATATTGGCCCATTTCCCTTCAGCCTGCTACAGCACCTGGATGAGTGCCCATTGCTCAGCCCGCTGTGCCGACCAGCCCTGTGGCAGAGCCTCAGCTCTGACTACCTCATCTGTAGTTGTTGTTGCATAGCCAGCTTTGCGCTATCCTTCATGGATGAAGCTGCTCCCATCGGTGAACAATACCAGTTCTAAGTTCTGAAGAGGAATGTCAGTCAGGTACGTATGTCAGTCAGGTTAAAGTCCTGTGTCACGTCTGGTAGTCCTAATGCTGGGGCGCTGGTCAAATTCTCTTTATTTCTCTGAAAGTCTTTTCTTCTCTGGAGCCCCATTCCAGAGGGTCTTTACCAGACCCAGCTGTGGCCTCATACAGTGGCTTGACAATTTCAGAGAAACCTGGTATCCAGAACCGGCAGAATCCTGCAGCCCTTGGAATTCACAGATCCCTTTCTTAGTGTTTGGCCAAGGTATTGAACAGATGGCCAATTTCCTTTCATGTCCAAGTGCCCAATGTCCTTTTGAGATGATGAACCTAAGGAATCTGACCTTCTATTTGCAGGTTTGAGTCTTCTTCCATGACACCTTGTATCCCATGGTAGAGAGTAGGCCAACAAGACTCTAGTACCTTTTCAGCAGTCTTCTTGGGCGTGGCGAGCCAGCAGCAGGTCATCTATGTACTGGAGTAGAGTGCAGTTCAGTCTGGAAAGCAGCCAGATCTGTGGCCAGCACTTTACCAAACAGGGTGGGTGAGTTCTTGAAGCCCTGTGGCAGTCGAGTCCAAGTCATTTATATCTTTCTCCTGGTGTATGGGTCTTTCCACTCAAAGGCAAACAAAGGCTGGCTGGCTGGTGATAACCAGAAGCAGAAGAAGGTGTCCTTGAGATCAGGGCAGGTGAACCAGCTTGCTTGGGCAGGTAAGAGACTCAAGAAGGTGTACAGGTTCGAGACCACTGGATGGATGGTGACCACTGCATTGTTGATGGCACAGAGGTCCTGGACGGGGAGGTAGTTATTCCCTCTAGGCTTCTTGACCAGTAAGAGCGTTCTCAGGTGACTGACACTCAACTAAGATTCCGGTATCATGTAAACGCTAGATGTGGTCTCAAATTCCCAAACGTGCTTCCTATGGCACTGGATATTGCCTTTGTGTGACAAGAATGGCTCCTGGCCTCAGGTCTACCACAATGGGTGCGTGATTTTTGGCTAGATATGGGGGCCCCTTTTCTGCTCAGACAGTAGAGAACTCTTTTAGCAGGCTGGTTGGATTTGTTTGTTTTCTTTCCGGAAAACAGAGGTGTCATTCATCCTCCCTGGGTACAGTCACAGCCATCATTAGAGCAGGTTGGCTCCCCAGTGTGACTGGTGGGCTTCCCAGGGGCAAAGGTTATCTGTACTCCAAGCTTCATTAATAAGTCTCTACCCAAAAGGGGGAGTGTCCCATCCCCCTAGAGAGTCACTAGGCGGCCCCCTAACTGACATGAGTGGGCTTTGCAGAACGAGTGGGTGACTCGGTCCCCATGGCCCCGATGATCGTTGCTGTTCAGTCTGTGAGGGGAGCCACGGGCGTGGTCACCACAGAGTGTTCAGCCCCAGTATCTACCATAAAGGACATTGATTGGTTCCGTACTTCTATTGTGACCATAGGCTCCCGGGGACCCAAGATCAGGGATCCCGGTCACCCCTAGTCTGACTCTGCTCTGGCCAGGCCAATAAGGTCTTGGACGACTGGTTCAGGCTGGTATTTTCCTTTACAGGGTTGACTGAACTTCTTTGACCCTTCAAATGTCCTCCCACGGTGGGGGCACTCGTTTTACCAATGGCCGGTCTCTTTGCAGTAGGCGGTTGGTTGCAGCATAGTGATGGTCTGCATTTGGTCTCTCCCTCCCGTGGGGGAGCAGCAGTCTGTTGTACCGGGCCTGGGTTCCCTAACACGGTTGCCAGTAGGGACACCTTTTGTTTCATCCGCTTATCAGCTATCTTTTGGGCCTCCCGGTTGCGGTTCACAAACACCTTGTTTGTGACCTCCAGCAGCTGGGTGGCATTTATCCCAGCAGAGCTCTCTAATTTCTGAAGCTTGTGACGGATGTCAGTGTAAGATTGAGCCATGAATGCTGCGTTGTCCATGTGTTGGTTTTCTCATGCTTTGAGGTCAAAAGAATATACACCCGGAACACCTCGCACAGTCTCTCAGAGAACTCTGTGGGCAACTCATCTGGCTTCTGGAGTGCCATTTTAGACATGTTTGTTGGCTTTTTGGCCCCAGCTTTCACCCCCTGCAGTGTGACCTGCCGGTACCTGTCGAGAGACTCTCTTCCATGTGGGACATTGAAGTCCCATTTGGGCCTGGCGTCAGGCGCAGCCCCCAAGGCCTATGCTGCGGGGTCTAGTGCACCGTCCGGTGCTTGTCCTTGGAGCCATCCCCATGCTTCTGACAGAATTCAGCATTATTCTTCGGTGTTGAAGTAAATCGGGAGGAGTTGACGACAGTCACCCCAGGTGGGCTGATGAGTTTGGAAGATGGACTCGAGCAGGTCAATCATTACCTGAGGTTTCTCCGAATAGGATGGGGTGTGCTGCTTCCAGTTGAGGAGGTTGGCTGTGGTGAGAGGCTGATAGTAGAGGACAGGGCAGCCCAGCTGGAGTGTGCCATCTTCACTAATCTCAAAAGGGGCTCGCATTTCTCAGAGAGGTATCTGGAGGGCCGCAAGCTGCTGGGCTGGCTGTGTGGCCAAGAGAAGGCGCTGTGGATTTGGGCTTGGTGCCCGCTCAGGCTGTTGGGGTGGCAAAGGCACCAATGGTGGAGGGCTGTCCAGTAATTGTGGGTAGAGTGGCTGTGCAGAAACTGCTGGGATGTATGGTAGTGGGAAGAGAGGTTCTTCCTCAGGGTTCCCTTGGTGGAACTCTCGCTGGCTCTTTCTTGTCCTTTCCCCGAGTTGGTTGGGCCATAAGTACCTTACTCTGTCCCTACCTATTTGCATAGAACCGGGCCCAAGGGGGCACTACAGTAGTGATTTGCATCCATAAGTCTATGTATGGAAACTGGTCTGGATGTCTGGGGGCCCCTGTCACTACCTGGTACACAGCTCTAACAGTGGGGAGGTCCAGGGTCCCTTCTGAAGGCCATCCTACCCCAAAGGCAGGCCATTCAAGCTCACAAAGAGTATGAAGTTTTCCTGGGGTCAGCTTGACCCCGTAATCCCCTGGGAAATCTTTCTTAAAAATTTTCTACATACAATTTAAGACAGTTGGATTAGAGGAATCTCCACCCATATTGCCTTAGAGAGGGGGAAAATAGACCTTAACATTTCAAGAAAATAATTTTACAGAGCAGAATCAGTAATCAATTGTACCCCTCCCTGTGTATCCCACCCTGTGTTGGTGGCGCAAAGACAAACAAGCGTGGGTGCCTCCTCCAAAGAGGAGACCACTCAGGTGCTCATCTGGCCATATCTTGGAGGAGCTTAGGTGATGCTTGGCCGTGGTGAACTCAGCTTTGTGACTTACGATTGGACACTAGTCCAATGCCGCCCTGGACCATATGCCATGCATCACGGAATCACAGATGAGTCCACTCAGACTACATTGCCTTTAGGGGAACTTATAGGTGCCTAGCCGTGGAGCTACAAATTCATACGTGACCGAGTCAAACTGGCTAGGCC
>NW_011888903.1:2024424-2026679 GCF_000151845.1 Pteropus vampyrus
ATACAATTTAAGACAGTTGGATTAGAGGAATCTCCACCCATATTGCCTTAGAGAGGGGGAAAATAGACCTTAACATTTCAAGAAAATAATTTTACAGAGCAGAATCAGTAATCAATTGTACCCCTCCCTGTGTATCCCACCCTGTGTTGGTGGCGCAAAGACAAACAAGCGTGGGTGCCTCCTCCAAAGAGGAGACCACTCAGGTGCTCATCTGGCCATATCTTGGAGGAGCTTAGGTGATGCTTGGCCGTGGTGAACTCAGCTTTGTGACTTACGATTGGACACTAGTCCAATGCCGCCCTGGACCATATGCCATGCATCACGGAATCACAGATGAGTCCACTCAGACTACATTGCCTTTAGGGGAACTTATAGGTGCCTAGCCGTGGAGCTACAAATTCATACGTGACCGAGTCAAACTGGCTAGGCCACTGATTCACTCACACATTCATACACCAGAGGTTAAAATATTGCCTCCCTCCTTTAGAAGACCTTGACCTTTGTCTCCCACCCACCTCCCCACCCCTCCAGGAAGACTCTGATGTCTTCCCCTATTGGGAAAACCATGACCTGTGTTTTCTAACAGAAGACTTTAGGAGGTGATCAAACTCCTCTTCTGTCCAAAGAGGGGCCCTGACTGGGGTGCTGAGCCTCAGGACCTTACCTTATCTTGTGGCCATTCCTGGTGAGTTGCTCCATCCCTCCTTTGAGTCCAGTCAGGGCTTGGCTGTCCAGAGAGTCAGAGTGCTGGTCCGAAAGAGAACCCAGAATACCGTCAGGTGGCGTGGCGTGCCTCTTTCATCTTCTCAGAGCCCCTCTGGTCCAGCCTGGCCGAACTACCGGTCCAGTGGCTCAAAGGACCGGCATGATTGGAATCTTGCTGGGACCTTTGAGACCGGCAAGAAACCAAGCACCACTTGGAGAGTTGGAGAACTCAGATTTATTACGTCAGCGGTCCCAGAAGAGCTAGTGCTCTGAAGATCTGGGCCCCGAGCTCAGGGGTAACCTTACTTTTATAGGGCTTATCCATAATACATCTGTTATCTAGACAGAACAAGCAAAGGGGAGGGGGAGTCTGCAGTTGATCTTGAGGTCACCTTGCCCTTAGGTCTATGTGGCAAGCATTTTTACAGAAGCAGAACAAAGAGCTGATTACAAGGTTAGCCATTTGAGTAGAAAACTCCTCTTCACTCTAGGTACCTCATATAAATAGAACCATTCCAATTTTGTGATTGGTTTATTTCACTTAATTTTTTCAAGGTTCATGTTATAGCATATATCAGAATTTCCTTCTTTTTTAAGGTTGAATAATATTCCATTGTATAGATATACCATATTTTTTATCCATTTATCCATTCATAGACATATGGGTTGTTTGCTGCATTGAGCATTGGTATGTGAGTATCTGAATCCCTATTTTCAGTACTTTGGAGTATATAACTTGGAGTAGAATTGCTGGGTCATGTGATAAATTTTCGTTCAGCTTTCTGAGGAACCATTGTACTGCTTTCCACAGTAGCTGCACCAATTCACATTCCCACCAGCAATGCATGAGGGTTTCAGTTTCTCCCCATTCTTGCCAACAGACATTTCTGTCTTTTCAAAAACAGGCATTCTAATAGATGTAAAGATGTAGCTCATTGTGGTTTTGACTCAAATTTTGCCTGTGCTTTTGGTGTCATATCCATGAATTAATTGCCCAATCTAATGTCATAAAGCTCTTTCCCAATGTTTTCTCCTATGAGTTTTATAGTTTTAGCTCTATGTTTAGCTGTTTAATCCATTTTGGGTTAGTTTTTATGTATGGTTTAAGGTACGAGTCCAATTTCATTCTTTTGCATGTGAATATACAGTTTTCCAAGTACCATTTGTTGAAAAGACTGCCCTTCTCTCATTTAATGGTCTTGGTACTCTTGTCAAAAATCATTTCATCATATATGTAAAGATTTATTTCTGGGCTCTTTATTCTATTCCTTTGGTCTATACATCTGTCTATATGTCAGTACCACACCATTTTGATTATTGTAGCTCTGTAGTAAGTTTTAAAATCAAGAAATAGGAGTACTCCAATTTTCTTCTTTTTCTTGACTGTTTTGGCTATACAGAGTCCTTTGAGATTCCATATGAATTTTAGGATGAGTGTCACTACTGGTTTTAATTGCACAATACCTAGAGAACTTTCTAGTATTCAAAAGTTTAGCTTCTTCTTGATGCTTTGAATTCTCTCTACTTAATCATCTGACCAGCAGTGTACA
>NW_011888903.1:2029884-2032132 GCF_000151845.1 Pteropus vampyrus
AAACCAAAACATTCTTAAGCCTGTCAAGTGTTTTAAAAAAGAATAAAACAACCAAATACAACTGTGGTCTTTGGATAACTTTCTAGAGAGAAGAAAACAAGCCATCTGCCAGTAACAGGCTGCTTTGGGGATGGCTGATCACAGGGCCCAATGAAACATTCATAGTAATTAGTGGCAGCATCAGAATAGAAACTTCAGTAGTGCTTTTCCTGTTGTTATGGTGACAGCTCCCCAAACAGCCTACTGTCTCCCCTTCCAAGGCACTCAGCACTTTTTGTGGCCTTCTATCTGGTGTGCATTCTTGTCAAGTGCAGTAAAATTAAGTTGACTGCTCATTTGTCACCCTGGAGTTGTGTGTGTGAGTTGGGTTGTGAAGAGGAGGACATGCATTGGAAGGAATGGGGTTGGGGGAAGGCTGTCCCCTGTGCTCAGCAAGAGAGACAGAAGAGCAGCTGGCACATCAGCCTAGATCACCAGACAGGTGCTGTCAAGGGGTGGAAAACGTGATGACGACTGATAGTGCCTGGGTGATGATAAAGGAGAGCTGGCCTTGGGATCAGCAGATTCTTAACATGCCAGAGGGAAAAGCAGTGCCAAGGGACTTGATTTACCAGGACAGTCACTTTCACTCTCTATTTCTAGGTTGTTGAGTAATTTCCACGGGTTCTTTAGAAGTTGTAAGTGCGAGAAATTCTTGTTCATCTGTTAAAAATCTAAGAATTTGGCCAGAAAGTCTGGTTTGCTTCCATTCAAAGATTGTAAAGGAGAAATCGGGCTGCTTATTTTTCTTGTTCATGTTGAAGCTAGATGTTAAGGACATCGATTTGATTGCAATACTGTCTGTTGTCACAGCACCATCTCTCCAGAGGCTCTGGGGCTGCACACTGAGGGATTTGCTTAGGATGTAGCTTTTTCAGTCATGACACTAGGAAATTATGGAGGTGGCATGTGGAAATGCTTTGGAAGAAATGTGAGCTCGGGAAAAGAGCATGGTTTGCCTGTGGCATAAAATTTCTAGGTTTCAGATATTTTATTCCCTTCATAAATCTTCCCTATAGTGTGCTGCCCTGTGGGCTGCAGTGTTCATGTAATAGTTAGAGTTGATAGCATTTGTCTGGGTTGCTTGGTGAAGAGATTTCTTGAGATTTCTGGGTGGAGGCTGAGCCGTTAAGAGTGAGAGACTACTAACAGGGAACACATGCTTTCAAACCCACCTGTTCCTGCGTGAATCTCAGCCTTGGGGGTTGCTGGCTAGAAGGCCAGTGTCTTCTCTGCCAAGCTTTTGTGATGATCACAGCCAACTTTGAGGTCTCTGCACTCAGTGCAAACATGTTTAATATTTCCTTTTTTTGGGAGCCGGATTCTGCCATTCACCATACACACTTATCTCTAAGGACACATTTCTAGTGTGACATTTTTACATAGAGCCTAGTCGAGGTAGATAATCTCCAGTTAGGCTGGGCAAGTCCTGTGAAATGGAATCACTTGGGGTAGCAATTCACTGAATTATAGTCTGCTGGAGCTAGAAGGCCTTAGGGGTCAACTAGTTGCATTTGGCAGAAAAGTCAGCTCAGATCAGAGAACTGCTGCTCAGTGCAGAGCTGGGCTCAAGGCGGGGCAACACATCCCATCCATATGCAGCCTCCTTTCATCAGAGATGTTGGTATAAGTATGGGGGCAGTGGACTGAAAAGAGAGATGTGGCAACTTCTGGTCTAGTCAGAAAGATGAGACACAGGATTATGTCTCAACTAGGAAGCATCCTGCTGCTTCAGGAAACACGTGCATGTTTAGGGGGTGCCCTTGCGTCTGTGGGTGTGCTATGCCTTATGGGCTCAGACTGCCTAGCCCTAATTGTCTGCTCACCCCTTGCTGGCTCTGTGTCCCTGGGAACATTACTTGAACTCTGTGACTTTCATT
Source organism: Pteropus vampyrus (assembly GCF_000151845.1). NCBI lineage: Eukaryota > Metazoa > Chordata > Mammalia > Chiroptera > Pteropodidae > Pteropus > Pteropus vampyrus. The sequence goes on from NW_011888903.1 coordinate 2,031,804, forward strand.
TTTTCAATTGTAAATTGGGATTGCAAATACCTTCTTAGGAGCACTGCTGTGAAGATTCAGAGAGGAAACACAGACAAAGTCTGGGTATACTGCCAGGCACAGCATAAATGCACAGCACCATCAGTTATTCTCATTAGTCAAGCAAATCCCCATTGCCGCTTCCTGCCTGACTCTTTCCTCACTCATTTCTTAGACCTTAAGCTTCCCCTCCAGGCTTTCAGTAAAGAGACCTATGCCTTGCCCTGCCAGGCAGCTGTTCAGGTTCCAATGGCAGATGGCCAACGTCCTCATGCCATCAACATCTGACGGTCTTTGTCAACAGTAGTGGC
>NW_011888903.1:2032477-2034885 GCF_000151845.1 Pteropus vampyrus
CCTAGAAGGTCTTATGTCATTTAGTCCTCACCACATGGCTCTGATGTAGGTGCTATTATCCTCACTTTATAGATGGAGAAGCTAAGACCTGGAGAAGTTAACTACCTGGTCAAGGTCACCCAGCCTATCTGTGTGTAGTTGGAGTTGAAATTTATACACTACACTCAGATGTGTAAAACCAACATTCCCCTGTCATCTACGACCGAGCTCATCTCATGCTGGATAATTCCTGCTGATAGTAACACAAACTTAAATGTATTCCTTACGTGTATCTCTCCCTCTTCCATCCCTTTTCAGTTTAAAACAGTAATTTAAAGTTCAACTTCCTACTGGGGCTCTTCTCTTTACCCTCCTCCTTCCTAATATGCATCTGTGTTCAAAGAAGAGCTCGCATTTCTTCCTAGCTGCTCTTTTCCACTGGCTCCAGCTGGCTGAGGAGTGACGCCACAGCCCTGGTATTTGGGTAGTGGCCTGGGGTCTCTGCTCAGGTACCAGTGTCCCACCCGATTCTTTGGGAGCCGAGCAGGCCCTGTTCTGGTGCGTCTGCAGCTGACCTGATTTGATGTCTGGTTTCTCAGCACCATCAGAGTCTAGGGTCTCTACAACTCACTCCCATCCCATCCCTCAGTCCTGCATCTCTCCCATTCTCCTGAGACAATTTTATTTCACCTCAGCTCTGGCTGGCGCTACAGGTCCTCCAGGTCTCAGCCTTGACCTGACCTGACCCTAGGGGCGGTGACCATCCTGCTTTCCTCCTCTGGTCAGTTGACACTCACTTGGGAGTTCTATGACAGGTCAATGGCTCTCAACCCACAGCTCCCTGCAAGACTCCACTAGAAGTCACCTAGGACTATCTGGACCCCAGACAGTCTAGTTCAAGTCGGCCAAGCCTGGCTATTCATTGGTTGTAAGGGGAGTTTTGGGAATTTAGAAAGCCCTTTCTCTCTCCACAAGTCTGAATTGTTTGACCGTTATCTCACTACATGACTCCAGAAAGTCAGCCTTGAGGCTCAAAGCACGTCAAGGACTTCTGTGTTCCAGGTGGCACCTGCTCAGTCATCTTAGTTGAGTGAAAATCCTCATGGCTGAACTTTAAGGGTAAAAAGGCTACAGGGAACAAACTGGCATGGTGATGAGAGAGAACACATTAGAAGGCACGTCAAAGAAATGATTGTCCCAATATACAACAGAGGCAGGACTTTGCATCCTGCCTTCACATGCTGTTTTTATTGTGCCATAGTGCCTCTCTCTATGTACGGCTGTAATGGGAACATAGAGGAGGGGGCCGTAATTACAGGCCTCAGGTAGGGGAGCAGGGGACACCTTGGAAAAAGTGACTTCCAGCTTAGCCTTAAATGTTAAACTAATCAGTTATGAGGGAGATGGGGGTGGGGTGTAAAAGAGGCAGCACGGAAAATGAAAATATCAGAACAGAGAACAATTTGCGGGACTGCATATATTCATTTACTCCTTCAATAAGTAGTTTTCAAGCAGGCACAATTGCTAGGTCTGGGCTGAGCACTGAGGATGGAATGATGCATGTATCACAGCTTAAAATCTATTGAGTGTCCCCTTCCCATCCTCGGGGCTACTAGGCAACCCTGTGGTCCGTGGTGCAGTGTCCACTATGAGGGGCGCAGGAGGATGGAGAGCGTGGGGGAAATGGTTAGTTCTATTTAGACAAGATAAAATTGCCATGTTAATGAATAATAAAGCAGATATGTCTAATACATTTCTGATAAACTTGATCTTGGTTAGTGTCTCTGTTATCTCTTGCTGGGTAACAAACCACTCCTCAACTCAGTGGTTTAAAACAACCACCATTTTATTACCTCTCATGATTTCGACTGGCTCAGCTGGCTGGTTTTTCTGTTCCTTGTGATGCCAGCTAGGGCTGCAGTCATCCAGGGCCTCAGCTGGGCTAGAGTGGTCTGATGCTTCACTCCCATGAGGACTTGGAGGGGGTGACTGGAAATCTGGGCTCGGCTGGGAGTCTGGGACAACCAGGCCCCTTTTTCTCTCTCCTTCTTTCTCTCTCTTCATGGAGTCTTGAGGCTTCTCCCTTTCCGCACGGTACCTACCTCCACATAGTCTCTCCATGTAGGCTCTCCAGCAAGGTAGCCAGACTTCGTACATGGCAGTTCCAGGCACCTAAAGGCATGTGATCCAAAAGACAAGAAGCAGGCTCTGCCAAACCTCTCAAAGACTAGGCCTGGAATTGGCCCAGTGTCACTTCTACCATTCTTCTGGCTGATGTGAGTCACAGGCCAGCAGGGATTCGATGTGGGAGAGGACCCTATGAGGCAGGAATACTCAGAAGTGTTTTTCATTGGGGGTCATCTTTGCAGACTATCCATGCTGTCAGTTACTATGGAAATGCACAGAAAATGTGAAATGAGTTGTAACAA
>NW_011888903.1:2036995-2045644 GCF_000151845.1 Pteropus vampyrus
GTATGTGCCTCTGTGTACATGTGAGAATTTCTTCAGTGTGGATACCTAAAAGTGGAAGTGGTGTTTTTTCTCTCTTAAATAGAAAGTAATCTTTATTTGCTGCAAGTGGGCCACGTAGGCGAGGACATATGCTTGTTTTTCAGTAGGGTGCTTGTATTTGTGTAGCTCTAATTTCTGTCTATTTAGTGACATGAAAGGATGCAATGGGCATAAGGATAAGACATGATGGGCCCATTCTGAGATCCTTAAGATGCTTCACTAATGTCTTTATTATAGAAACCTTCTTGATTGCTGAAGATTTGAAAGAGGAATTAGGTAAGAGACCTGAATCCCTTTTCAGTAATACTTTACTAGTCCTCCACATTTATCTAGCACATTATAGTTTACAGGAAACTCTCACGTGTATTATCCCACTCTGAACTCACAATAACTCTGCAAGGAAAGTAGGAAATCTTTCACAGATGTAGAACTCGGGCTCAGTGAAATTAAGTGAATTGTACAAGGTAAGTATCAAATGTATCAAAATATACTTATTGCTGGACCATTCCCCTGCCTCTTTGAGAGTGACTGTAGTTAATAGTATATACACACACACTCACATACATTCATATACAAAAACAGGGGAGACTATTCAGTTAGAGCTTTACATGCATGATCTTATTGAGTATTACAACAACCCTATTGGAGCAGGCGATATATCACCATTTTACTGGTCACACGGGTAGTACGTGACAGAGTCAGGATTCAAACCTAAGTCCATCTGAGTCTGAAGATATAGCTATCTTCTTATTGCCTTACCATGTAGTGATTCTCATAGGTTGTAAATATGTATGTTAAATACTTGAATGAATAAATGTTTAAATTCTTAAGATACTTTTGTCAACAAGTAAGTTCACCAATGTCATTTCCAAAATAAGTTACTATGATGCTATATTTGTCTTTGACAGGCAAAATGAAGCACAGTGAATGCACACATATAATATTTTTAAATCCTGTTTTCCTGTTATTCCGAAAAGTGACATGATATCTGGGTATTGATCATGATTTCCTAGTATGGAAAATAAGAGAATCCAAATAGATTTGCTCTAAAGTTTCTTCTGCTGGCTCTCAGAAATTTGGAGGTTACACAGGGTTTCTTAGAGAACAAAAGACTGAATCCGCCGTTTCAGAATTTGCTTCTAAGCTAAGCCTGGAAGTAGAGTTGCTTTGTTAGTTTATATCATTTCCTGAATAGGGTCCTCATCTCTGGCTAGTCCACAGGCAATTCAAGTGAATTTCTGCTGTTACAATTGCAATCAGATCTTTAAATTGGTAACCAAAGCTATGGAGTAAATATTCTCAATATGCAAGTCAATCCATTATTCTGTGCTGAGCTGGTGGGCTGGGACCCTGTCAGGTCCTCAGGACCTTGGAGAGAGCCTGCGCCTGCCTTGTAACACTCTACAGTGCAAATTGCTGAATACTTAATTTTACAAAATATTTTCTGGCTACAAGTTTATTTAACAAAAAATAATTCCTCCAACTTTACTGAGGTGGTTGACCACTTTCACGATCAAATCCGTCTCTAAACTGTAATTCCGTAGCTGACCCAATCCCGGACCTCGGCTTTCTTGTCGGCCCCAGAGGACACAGCGCTCCATCTGTAGGTGTCTCTGTCAAGTCTCCCATCGAGTCAGCCTCGCAGTTCCGCTCGCCCTCCAGACCACTGGGCCTTGGCCTGCCAGTCTCAGGCCAGCTGCAGCGCAAATTGGCAGGCATGATCCCCAGGGGGATGGGAGGTAGGGGATGCAGCTGGAGGTACTCAGGGAGATACTGGGCCCCCTCATTGGTAAGGCACCAGTAGAAATGTCTCTAGGCAAACTGTTCCTTCACGTAGCCTCGTGATTTGGGAGACTCCATGGCCTTCATGACGTGAAGATTATTAGGCACATCGTCTGCCAGCTCCGGATATTCTTGGCCGCCATCACTCCCTCCTTAAAAGGGAAGTCATAAGTAGCAATCCTTTCTTCTTGGGCATCAACATCGTGACGGTTGCTGCATCTGGGAAAGTAAATATTTAATTCTAGGGCAAAAGAAAAACCTTTTCATGTCCAGTTACTACTCTGTCATTGGATTCTATCATGTATTGTGGTTTGTAGGGTTTTAGGGTCATCTGTGGATATTTATTGACGTATTCCGTAGCATAGGCAGAAAGTAAGACAGGGTTTATATTATTAAAGACATTTTATTAGTAGTATAATGCCTCTTTGATGGTTTGTGGTAATAATTGTTCTATATATCTACATGGAAGGATAAAATGAAATAAACTCTGTGAAAATGCTTTGCATAATGCAATTATTACTAATAATCACTCAATAAATAAGTGACCACGTACTATGTAAGATATTTTGTCTTCTCTTGTGTGATTTCTCACTTTTGGTCCCTGAATCACATTTTATTGGTACTTGGGCAGACCCACTGTCCAATTTGAAACTGGACCAATTTCTGTAAATGGCAATATTTCTTGATATAAATACCAAAACAAACAACCTTCGAATTACAAGAAAACTCAGAATTGATGCTTGCCATTTTCCTGCTACACTGACTCATATTTTCATCTGCAAAATATGAGTCAAAATTTATACTTGGAAGAGTAGTTGCAAGAAACAAATGAACTATATGTAAAAACACTTCACAAATATATAGCACTAAACAATTGTACTACTTTACTAGTTGCTATGATTATCTCTCAAAACATCCTGGGGTGTAGTATTACCAGTCTTACTGCCTATAATCTACACCTTCTCAACTTTTGAAGAGATGTTGGGAAATTTATTCTTAACATAGATTTATTAAGGCACAGCTTTGTTTTCTCATCTTATAGCAATACAGGTCATAGTATTTCAGCTATAAATAACTTATAAAAATGTTGTTCAATTACACGTATCTTAGCCTAAGTGAACATTCATCATTATGCTATGTACTTTACTACTTGAAAATGTTTGTCAGCTACAAATGTATTATCCTATGTATTAAAGTTAGTTAATTCTTTTGTCACAGGAAATTGGATTCTGAACGTAGATAAATGTCCAGATGCATATTATTAAAATAAGAAACATTTATCTTATGACAACATTAGCTTCCAGTAGCTTTATTTTCATTACGTAAGTGCCAGGCAGGCAATCGTTGTCGTTGAAGAATGTAAGGACTAGTTACTACATCAACAGAGAAACAGTCTTCCCATTAAACATCAGATATGGTCTGAAGTCTCAGATGCCAACTCAACTTCTTGATTTAAAATTTTTTCTATTTTTATATTCTTTTGATACATACTATAAGTAATTATACAAAATTCAGAAGGTTCTACTGCAGGGGTCCCCAATGAGGCGAGCAGTGGGTGTGTGAGCAAAGCTTCATCTGTATTTGCAGCTGCTCCCCAGCACTAGCATCATCGCCTCAGCTCCACCTCAGATCATCTGGCATTAGATTCTCATAGGAGCACCGGTCCCTGGTGCCAAAAATGTTGGGGACTGCTGTTCTAAAGGATATATAATGAAACATCCCCCTTTCCTCTCCATCCTCTAGACATTCAGGAGGACAAATAGAATTGACGATTTCTTTTGCATATTCCACAGATATGCATATACAGACATATATCTACATCTATAGCTCTCTTCTTTTTTGCCCTATTATGGGCTGAATTGAGTCCCCTCCCTCCCAATTCATATGTTAAAACCCTAACTCTCAGTGCCACAGAATGCGACTATTTGGAGATAGGGCTTTTAAAGAGGTGATTAAGGTAAAATGAGATCATATGGTAGGCTCTAATCCAAAGTGACTGGTGTCTTTACAAGAAGAGAATTAAGACACAGGGAAGACCATGTGAAGACAGAGGGAGATCTACAAGCCAAGGAGAGAGGTTCAGAAGAAACCAACGCTGCCGACACTTTGATCTTAGTGTCCTAACTTCCAGACCCTGGTGTACATGTACTTCTCCCAGTTATTCAATCAAACACCCATCTAGGAACTCCTGTAATGGCCTTTTGCAGATGTGATTAAGTTTCCAGATCAGTTGGTGTCAAGATAGGGAGATTATCTGGGGAGAACGGGGGCTACCTGATCACATGAACCCTTTCAGAGCAAAGAGTTTTCTCCATCTGGTTACAGAATGGCAATTTGAAGCAGTTTCCTACTGGCACTGAGCAGCTCCTTTCCCAGTGCCCCCACCACACATCACCGCCTCCCACCTGTACCCTCTGCAGTACTACACAGCATGCAGCCCTGCAGGGCCTTGGTGGCCCAGGTGGGGAACAGTTTTCCTTTGGTCTCTGCTCCTGGTGACCTCCTTCACCTTATCCAGGCCCCTTCCCCCAAGAGCATCTTGGAAGAGGGGAGCGTGTGCAGAACAGGAAGCAATGAGAGAACATTTGGTGGAACATTTGTCCTTATCCTCCAGGACAAAGCTGACTTCCCACTTAGATGCCCTTGAACCTGCTGTGTCCCCACTCTCAGTGGTAGGGACATTGTTGACTGGGCTCCTGGTTTGGGGTCCTTTCTCCCCCACTCTTCCCTCTGGAATCCCATTAAGGGGCCTGGGAAAGCTCCCTGGCCCTAAAAGGAGCCCAAGCCCCATCATTCTGACCTGCTCATTCTGTTGTACTGGCAGCAGCAGCAGCAGCAGCAGCAGCAGCAGCAGGTGTGGCCAATGGATAGGGCTACTTGGCCCCAAGATGCTCTTTAATCAACCTGTATCTAACCAGGTGCAGCACACACCCACTTTCCTTCCTTCCCCACCTTGCCTAGTCCCTGCACTAGGTTGGACAGCCTCTTGGGGCACAGGAAGGAAGGCAGGAGGGACTTGAGCTCCCTACCACATCCGCTTCCACTCTAGGCCTCGTTTCCTCACATGTGGCACTACTGAGGAGCTACCCTTGCCACTCCCACCCTTCTGCTCCTCCCCATCCCCGCAACGTTATGGTTTCATCTTTCCTCTGTTCACAAACTACCTCTGGACAGTCGTGTTGTTTTTTGTTCAATATTTCATTTTCAAACGTCTGTCATTGCTACTGCTACCAGCACCAAATGTTCCCTCATTGCTTCCTGTTCTGCACACGCTCCCCTCCTCCAAGATGCTCTTGGGGGAAGGGGCCTGGAGCAAAGCAGGCTGGGTTACTGACTACCCCAGTCCCAAGGATGCTGCAACACAGTGTGGGGGCGAGGGGCGGTATTGACTGTCGAGAGTGTAGGGGCCACCTTCTCCCCTTGTTCGGCCAGGGAGGAGGTAGCCATTATTTGTCCCAGCCTGGAGACCCCATCCTCTGGTTTCCTATTTGCAGTACTTGGATTAAAAAAATATCCTTTCCTGGACCAAAAAAAAAAAAAAAAATCTGCTTTGCATTTCAAATAAGAGGAGTGAGAGATCCTGGGATGGAATTGTGGGAAAACTATTTAAAATATTTTTAGTTGTATGGGGAGGGGTGTTGGTTGTGGTTATATTTTGCTGCTGATAATCACAACCACTTTGAAAAAAATATTTGCACTATTTATGGCAAATTTTAATGACGTCATTTCAATGCTGAATTTCTAAAGGTGGGAGAGTCACTATTTTAAAGAGGAAGCTACTAAAGGAACATATAAGAGAAGGGCTCATTTCCCTTTTAGCAACAGATCTGAAGACGGGACTTGCCATGAGCAGAAAGAGCTCTGTCTATGCTTCAGTTTCAATGGAGAAGAGCAGTATCTTTATTGTGGACATGCTTTCACTCAACCCCAAGTTACTCAGCTGGACTTTAACTCTGGGGCTACAATGGAACCATTCAAAACCCCATTATTATACCTGACAGGTAGGGCATGTGCCAGCATGATTTGAACCTGGTAACACATCATTATGGGTAGTCAAGGCTTCACTCAACTGTTAAGATGCAAATAAAATCCAGCTCCTTTCCCATTCTATTTTGTCATTATTCCCAAAAGTTCCTGCCCAGAGGATAGGGAAATTTCAGCTATTGCCCACAATCATAAAGACAATTAGGACATGAGGACACATGATCATTTTGGGGATCTTGGATTTTGATGCCACTAGAGATGAAGATTTGCATAAATCACAGCTAAAAGATGGGCTTAAGTGAATACGACGTGATAGATAAGATCTTGCTACCTGACTATGAGGTGCTCCGGAGTGAAACTGACATAATTCTGTGCAGTCGAGTGCCACTACTAAAACAGTACACTGAGCAGGTCCAGGGGTACATTATTGTCCTGTGGTTACTCATTAACAAGGAGAAAAAAAGTCATTTTTGCTAACTGTTGAGCTTATTTTCCAGATTAAGTCATCCTGACTGGCATGCCCAAGAGCCGCCCCCTGGACCACACAGGGATGACCCTGCAGGCAGCACAGCAGAGGCTATACCTGCCCATGTGCTGCCTCTGGGGTCCTGGCCCACGGAGTGTTCTGCTTAAAGGGCTCTGTGAAGATAATTCACAGTAGTGGACTGCAGTTTTGGCAGAAGGATGACTGTTTAGACAGTTTTACAAAAGATACAGGCAAGAAAGCTGCTTCAGGGAGTGAATCTCTGCCAGGACTTGTCTCCGAGGGACTAGGAAGGACGAGGAATCTGGCACAAGACAGAACCATCAGAGGGCCCAGAGAGAACGTTTTTCTTTCCACTATCCCCTGTCTTGAGCACTCGGGGAACTCCCAAGAACATTCCCAAAGTCTTTGTCTGGCAGGACTGATAAGCACTGTGCTGCTGTTGCCTTGCATAAGCTGGAACCCTTCCGTCCCTAATGGACTAGAAGCCATTAGCACCATCGATCGCTGGCCAGGATGCAGCCCAGCCCTCCCTGAGTGATTAGTGAGATGGGTGCCAAGACAGGAGTACCAACTGACTGCCTTCCCAAGATGTGGCCCAGGCTGCACTAGAATCCTTGCAACGTGAGCCTTTAATGAAGAGCAGAGACATCAAAAGTTGAAGAAGATAAAAAAGCTGGACAGAATTTGAGACTGACAGTTTCATATCAGTGATGGTCTGAGGCAGCATACTTGAAAAAGCAGCTGAAGGGTTTAGGAGAACAAGGCTGGGGCAATGGGACCATTGTAAGGGCAAATTTTTGGTTAAGCAGTTCGTCTCTGGGGAAGTCAGGACCAGGAGTAAAGGCTTAAAAGCTTGGTCAGTCTTGCCTTCTCTTTGTGGCCTCTGTCTTCCTCACTTCTTCTGGCTGCTTGCCTGTCACCTCCAGAGGCAGCCCTGAGGAGTATCTGCATCAGTCCTCACCGGGCAGACAGCATTATCCCCAGCCCAGGGGATTTAGAGATCAGAGATTTCCTGGCATGGGGGAGGTGGCCATTGGTTACAAAGTACCAATATCTTTTTTTTGTTATTGAAATAAAATATATATAACATAAAATTTACTGTTTTAACTATTTTTAAGGAAACAGTTCAATGGCATTAAGTACATGCACATTATCATGCAACCATCATCCCCATCTATCTCCACAACTTTTTCATCTTCCCAAACAGAATCTCTGTATCCATTAAATAATAACTCTAGATTTCCCTCTCCTCCCAGCCCGTCTCCACGAATTTGACTGCTCTAGGTAAGGTACCTCCTGTAAGTGGATTCATACAATATTTGTCCTTTTGTGACTGGCTTATTTTACTTGCCATAATGTCTTCAAAATTCACTCATGTTATAGTATGTGTCATAATTTCCTTCCTTGTATGCTTATATAATAATATTCCATTGTATGTTTACACCACATTTTGTTTATACAGTCATTCATCGTTGGAAATTTAGGTTGTTTCCACCTTTTGGCTACTGTGAAGAATGCTGCTATGAACACAAGTGTACCAATATCTTTTTGAGTCTCTGTTTTCATTTCTTTTGGATATATACCCAGAAGTAGAATCGCTGGATCATATAATAATTATAGGTTAAATATTTTGAGGACCTGGTATATAGTTTTCCACAGCTCTATGTTACATTCCTACCAGTAATGCACCAAGGTTCCAATGCACCAAGGAATGCACCAAGGTTCCAATTTCTCTACATCTTTGCCAACACTTGTTATGTTCTGAGGGTTTTGTTGTTGCTGTTGTTTGTTCTTATTTTTTATAATAGCCATCCTAATGAGTATGAAGTAGTATCTCATTGTGGTTTTGACTTGCATTTTTCTGACTTATCATGTTGAGCGTCTTTTCATGTGTTTATTAGATGTCTGTATATTTTCATTGGTGAAATGTCTGTTCAGGTCCTTTGCCCATATATTAATTGGGTTATTTGTTTTTTCATCTTTGAGTTGCAGAATTTTTATTTATCCTTGATATTAATATTTTAACAGATATATGATTTGCAAATATTTTCTCCCATTTTGGTGAGCTGCCTTTTACTTTGTCGATAGCATCCTTCAATGCACAAGGTTTTAAATTTCAATGAAGTCCAATTTATGATTATTTCTTTTGTTGTTTGTGCTTTTGGTGTTATGTCCAAAAATCACTGCCAAATGCAATGAAATGAAACTTTCCCCCTATGTTTTCTTCTAAAAGTTTATACCTTTACCATATTATTTAAATTATATGTGGAATCTAAGGAACAAAATAAATAAATGAACAAAACAAAGATGGACTCATAGATACAGAGAACAAAATGGTGATTGCCAGATTGGGGAGG
>NW_011888903.1:2046694-2056042 GCF_000151845.1 Pteropus vampyrus
CTGTAGGCAGCTGGGCAGCTAGCTAGCTTGCTAGTAAGTTCCAGAAATCATCCTAGTCTACATTTGTCTTGCTCCTCTTTGGGTCCTGTCAGCTGAGAGTACCTTGGCCTTTCTTGTCCCCATCCCTGTGTGTGCTGAGCCCGTGCCCAGGAGGGGCTTTTCCTATACACTCTCACTCTCTCCACTAGAGCATGCGATCAGACACTGAAGGGCTCAGTCTTCTGGAATCTGCTTCCCAGATTGGCCCTGGATCCAGCTTGGAATCTTGGCTGGGGCAGAGCTAATTTTTCTCTGGGACGTCCTGAGAGAGAAAGGATATATTCCATATCAATTCTGATACCTTCTGGGATCTAGGTGGCCACCGCGGATCCTGAGCCACCTCCTTCACTCTTCTCTGGATGCTCTCTCACCCCAAGTCTCTCAAAAATGTCTCCTCAATTATAACTTCTTTTTGCTCTTGATTTACGTCAGTATGTTAACTAGTTAAAGGTCACAACTGGCTCTTCAGGGAAGATTCTTCAGTCCTGCACCCAGGGAATGATGAGCCTTTTCCAGTGCTGGCCACTGTCTTAAGGTTCTCTGGGTCGACTAGCTCATTCCTCAACTAACCCTGAGGGAAAGATCTTCCACGGTTCTCTCATCACTGGTTTATAGGAGGAGACCAAACTGAACAAATCAAATCATAACAACAGTTTTCATACTGAGAGGTCTTAACTATTTCTACCAATGCTAAGAGGCTGGACCTTCCATCTCACACATGTCCACCGCCAGAGCTGGTGAGGAAGCCAATGACACAGCTGATTGAAACAGAGGTTCCCACTCACCACTGAGTCAAAACATCTGTTGTCCTTGTCCATCTCCAGCATCCAGACTTCCTGATGGAGTTTTTGAGCAGTGCATGAGGTGCCATTTCTTGAATCCCTCCATGTGACATCTCTGTGCTAGACTCTTTACCTACATGATGGACAGATGGTGATCATCTTCATGACCTGTGGAGGGAAGGCATTAAAACCTCCAGGTTATGGTTGGTGGCAGTGGAGATTCAGAAAGGTCAAGCAGCTTGCCCAGGGACACAAAGCTGGCCCCGCAAACCCTGTCCTGCTTGATTCCAGCGATCGTATTTTTAACATCTCACTACACAAGTGCTCAGAAAACTCTGAAGTAGATAAATCTTATCTGCGTTGCTTTCAGCTTTTTCCCTCCCGCCACACTCCTTCCACGAAGTGGATCGCTATAATATCTCATTTGGTCCTGGGCTCTTGAGTGGAATCTTAAACTACAGTTTATTGTCTAATTTTTCTCCTTATTCTGAAATAATTGGCCCTGGGGCCATCTCAGCAGGCTTGGTGCTGGGCTGGGTAATGCATAACATGAGATGGCTGCAATGTTAATAGAAGATAATGGCTCCACATGTCCCACTATTAAAATGTTTGCACTTTAACAAACCTCTAGCTCAGAGGACTTGCTGCTAAGAATTTGAGGTATGTAACAGTCCGGGAATGGAAAATATTTTTGGATAGGCCTTGGCAATCTCCTGCTAATCTCAAGCCACACAACAAAGGCCACAGCAGATGGGCAGAGACCGCAATGCTGACGGGCCCCTGGGCAAGGAGAGAGAAAGGCACCACCTCCTTCCTGATCCCCTTACCTTAAGTGCTGTGATGAGATGGAAAGACTCTGTGGTCAGCACTCTAAGCACTTTGATGGGGTATATGAGCTCAGAGACACTGAAATCACCTTCAAGGAGCCAGATAGAAAAGCAAGGTGAAAGGTGATAGAGTAGTAGAGAACCAGCCTGGAGCAGAGAGACGGGGTTTAAATCTGAAATTTGCCATATGTCCTATGTGACTATCACCCTCTCTATGCCTTAGTTTCTTAAGAAAGGGATAATAATACTTAGTTTTCAGGTCTGCAAGAATTAAGGGAGTGCTCCATATGATTAGTTACATATCTTCTGGAACAACATTCAGCAAATGACATCTCAAAAAGTGCAAAATACCACTGAAATGTACACTTAAAAATAATTAAGATGATAAATTTTATGTTATGTACATACTATGGACTGAATACTTGAGAGCCCCTCCAACCCGCCCCCTCCCCCCCGCCCAATTCACATGTTGAAACTTTAATCACCAATGTCATGGTATTTGGAAGTAGGGCCTTTGGGAGGTGATCAAGTTGTGAGATTGAGGATTTCATGATAGAGCGACTACACTTATAAGAAGAGACAGAAGAGAGCTTGACTCCTTTCTCTGCTGTTCACCATGTGAGGACACAGCAAGAAGACAGCCATCTGCAAAGCAGGAAGAGAGCCTCATCAGAGGTCAGACCTTGATCTTGGACTTCCCAACCTCAAAACTATGAGAAGTAAATGTCTGTCATATATTTGGGATAGCAACTTAAATGGATTAAGACAGTATATTGTACCACAATTTTTAAAAAGTGCAAAATGACATAGCTCTGATCCTCTGGCTTCCTTTCCTTATTCTTTCCAGATTAAGTAATTCACTGGGAGGTGACACTTGGCTCCTTCTCTTACATTTTAGCCATATAGCACAGTGTCGGGGTATGCGGTGGATCTCCTTTTCTGGAGCAGCAATATAGGACTTGTCCTCAACCTATCCCACAAAGGCCTGAAGTGGCAGTTCTGACATAGACCACAGAAGAGTTGATACAAGGCATGAAAATAAGGTCTTTGTGAGCTTTGTGATGGGAGGAGGCAATTCCTGGACTTGTTTACCGAAACCTACACTGAGACCCAGAATGAGGGAATCTGTCAGCCAGGAAGTGTTGCCGCCCGCCATCACTGCCATCGCTGAGTATCCCAGCAGATGCGAGCCAGCCCATCATCATTAGGTGATCTCACCTGAGAATTCTCAGGATGCACCTAGAAGAGAGTACTCCAGGGCCAGCAACCTCTCCCTTACCAGTGGCTCTAGTCACACCTACCTTCTGGCAAAGAATGGACATGAGCTGTTGCAGGACATGGGGCCAGAAGACACTGGACAGGTGACTCTGGCTGAGCCTCAATGGGGCTGAGCCCTATATTCAAAGGAAAAAAAATGGATTTGCAAAGAAAGAATGGAGATAACATCTTCTGACAGATGGAGGTCCTCCCTGGGAGCACAGAACCTAGCATCTGGATAACAGGGTCTTGGGGATTTGGCAGAGAAAGCACTTTAGGCCGGCTCTCAGGAGCTATCTCTTTGTCGAAGGTAGCTGGAAGGCACAGAGGCAATGTGGAGGAGGCAGAAATGCCAGCAAAGGACTTCAGTGAATTTGTGAACAATCCGACAGCAGGCTGGAAGCAAGCACAGAAAGTCCAAAATGCCACTGATCTGGGGAAGTCCCCAGGCTGATGTGATTGCAGTAACACAGGGCTTCCATTCTCACTATCAGTGAATTCTTTCCAAAGCTATTTCCAACATGTGTTGAATCTCAAAAACATCATGTTGAATGGAAGAAGCTAGACAAAAGAGTACCTATGGTATGATTCATTTATATGATGTTCAGGAAAAGCAAAACAAATCTAGGGGGGTGGAAATGTGAGCAGTTACATTCTGGCTAGGGACAAGGGCTGTTAGTAGGGATTGGCTGGAAAGAGAACTAGGAAACATTCTTGGGTGATGGGAATGTTCTCTATCTTGATTGGGTGGTAGTTACCTGGGTATAAACCCCAGTGAGTGGTACACTTAAAATTTATGCATTTTACTGATTCAAATTATATCCCAATAAAATTAAGTAATAAACACATACAATTATGTCTAAGTGTACAAAACACTGTGTGCTAGGTGTTTATATGCTATAGCATCTTGTTTGATTTAAACGAGAACCTGCCCTAAGGCAGTACAGAACAGATAATAGTATCAACAAGATAAAAAATATGATCCCAAAAGTCATAGTACAGGATAGGTAGTGATAATGTCCCTAAGGGGTTGGTACAAAGTGACATGAGAGGTCAGAGGAAGGAGGATAACTTCTAAGTTGAAAGAACTATGCTGGGCTTCATAGAGGAGGCAGAATTTGATCTGAACTTTGAAGAAGTTAGGCAAGAACATTCTAGGTAGGAGAAATGGCAGAATAAGGTAGGGTGAGTGTATATTTAGGAAGCAGCAAATAGTTCCATTTGGCTGAGATGCAAATCAAGAGATGAGAGCAATGGAAAAATAGTGGAAAACAAGTAGAGTGAATTTGTACAGGGTCTTGATTATCAGAGAAAAGAGTCTGAATTTCATTAGTAGACAGTGGAGGGGTTTTGAGCAGGAATGTGATACTGGTGTAATATACAGGTTAGACTAGGAAAGGGGAGACTGGAAGGTGGAGCCTGGTTTTTATAGCTATTTAATGTCTTGCTACACAAAGAGTGATCCACCAGCAGCAGCATCGGCTTCAGCTGGGAGCTTGTGAGAAAGGCAGACTAGTCAATCAGACCTCGTGAACCAGAATCTGCATTTTAACAAGATCCCTGGGTAATTCTTGTGCACATCAAAGTTTAAAAAGCACTAGTCTACAATTAGATAATGGAGTAGTGGTCTTGTGTGAAGACAGGGAGTTCTGAATCAATCCTTCATTACCTGAAATCTTGAGCACAATGGGGAAATGTATGTAGATAATGGATCTTTATGTCGTTGTTTGATGTGACTGGAAGAACAGTTCATTTCTGGAGTCTGCGAAAGAGCAAACAAAATCTCAAAGTAAGGAAGTGGGAAAAAATCCAAAGCAGAAATGCAGTCACTCCTCTATCTCACATTGGCATTTTACGATGAAGGCTGCTATGCACTGGTAATGGTGGAATCAATATTTTTGCATCACAGTGAATGGAAGTCAGGATTATTTTATTTGAATAATTTATCATACCCCAGCATTAGAAATTGAAGACTTGCCAACTATCAAGTTTTTTAAAAGGTTGTGGTCCTTTCATTCTTCTCTGGATGCCACTTTAGGCCAGCTCTCCATATGCTTTGCCAGACTTTGTCAAGATAATTTCAGTTAAAAACAAAAAAAGCTAATATTTTTTTAATTCTCCTTCTTTGGATCTCCACTTGGCAAGCATCGTAATTTTGACTTACTCATGAAGAAGCAAAGGCAAGGAAAAGATGGGCTTATCCCGCTCACAGACTCACTTCCTTTTCCTTCCTTCCTAGTGGTTCAGCCTCACAGGTGATCTTACATTACCTGCCCAGCGAGTGATGGAGAAATGACAGAAAGGATAGATGAGAGGACCATTACGAGTATACTGAGAATTTAGTAAAGATGTAGGAATCCCCATTTTTTATCCCTCTCAGACTCACAGGGAATGTTCGAGAGATAGGTCACGTTCTCCTCAACCCCAAATATGACATCAGGTCTCAGGCAATGCCTGACAGTTCCAAAATAAGTCAAAAAATCTATATAGCAACAGCTTTAAATGCTAAGTACAGACACCCAGGCTATTCTTCTAGTGTATCTAGTGTATTAGGAGGAGTGATCTAATGGCTGGCTTTGGGTAAAACAGAAACTCGAGCACTGTGGTGAAAAGAACACGCTGCCAAGCAGGACAGCTTGCCTGGGCATGAGGATCAGCCCTGCCTTGTCTTACTTTTCTTTCCAGCTGGATGAGTTTGGTGAATTATTTAATCAATTTGAGTCTTAGATCCTTTTTTGCACGATGAGGATAAACAACACCACATCATGGGGAATTGGGGAGAATCACTGAGATAGGGTTCTACAGCAACATTAACACCACTACCTGCTGACAAAGTCCAGTCCTGTTGGAGCATCTATGTAGCTCCAACTAAGGCCCTCAACTAAGTGCCATAGAAAGCCCATTCTTCTTGTACCAAGAAGTAAATAGGTTTTTATCTCATTCAAAGAGTGGTTTGAGACCATTGATTGAAGAAAATGGAAATGGCCTTTATTTTGAGTGTATCTTTAAGGGAAGTATTATTTTCCATGACCCAGCCCATCAGATATCACTGTCTTCAGAGCACTAAGAAAATCAAACCTAGAGTTAGCTCAGGCAGGCCTGTCTTCACTGGAATGCCTGGAACCTGGACCACAAACTCCCCGCCTCTCAGAAGGCTCCCCTAGCAGCCCTTTCCTCTTGGGTTGTGAATAGTACAAGAAGAGGTATTTGTGGTTCTCATCATGTTATTCTTGTCATGTTAGAACCTCCTCAGGAAAGAGGGAGAAAATGATTAAAAGACTGTTCTATCTCCTACATTTGGTTTAGGTTAGGTTAACAACTTAAGATCTTCCAAAAGTTAAGATTCAGGGACTCTTTCAGAACTCTTCCAGATTTCCTGGTCTACATTTGAATGAGCAAAGAATATCTCCAGTGTCAGCAAAAGGAAAAAAAAAAAAGTCTTTTCAAGAATAAGTCACTCAAAAGCAGTTACGTTCTTTTGGAAAATCTGAGGTACAGTTTGAAGAGGAGTAAGATAGATCTAGAAAGATGATTTTTCCCATTTGTGTGGTCACATTCCTGCTTGTGAATTTACAACGCCCTGCTTGGATTCCTATTTCTGTATCTGTTTATTCATTCATTCGGCAAATGTTTATGGAGTGCCTGTTTGCCAGACACTGTGTCTGTGGAGTGACAGCAAAAACAAGAGAGAGATATGGTCCCTGTCTCATTAGAGCTTACCATACAGGACCTCAGGCCCTTCCTAAACTTTGAAGACCACCCTTTTCCCAATCAGAACAAATTTAAAGCACTTGAAAACTTTGATGACCCACCAAATTACCTTGCTGTCAGCCCCGTTCCAACCTTGAATGCTGCTTGAGTGAGCAGGCACTTGTCTTCCCTCTGGAAGTAGCAAAAAAAAGGGACAGCATGGTGGATAAGCCCTGGGATCTGACAGGCCAGCTCTAATCTTGGCTCAGCTCCTTACTATCTATGGGGTAGGCCTTTGGATGATTTACATAAATCCTCTCAATTTAGAGTCTTGGATGTAAAATGGGTTCGTTGGGAGGCTTCAAAGAGCTGACTTTTGGGAAATGCTCTGTTCAGGGCCTTGCACAGTGACTATCCCTTAAACGATGGCTACTGTTGCTATTACTCCCTTGTACTTATAATTGCTCTGTTCCACAACTCAGGTGCTTGAGACTCTGCTCTAGTAATGTGGCATGAGACTGACATCGTGCTTGACTCAGTTAACAAAAATTTCTCCATCAATTTGCATTATGAAATGTTCAGACATAAAGAAAAGCTGAAAGAATTGTACAGTGATTATCCATTTATCAACCACTTAGACTTTGCTCTTAATATTTTACTCTTGTTGTTTTATAACATATTTAACTATTTGTCCATCCATCTTTCCATTCATCAATATATTTACATTTTGAGGTGCATTTCTTTTTTTCTTTTGAGGTAAAATTTACAATCGATGCAATGCTCAAATCTTTTAAGGTCTATGGCCATGCCACCCTGAACAAGCCCGGTCCCGTCTGCTCTCAGAAGCTAAGCAGGGTTGGGCCTGGTTAGTACTTGGATGGGAGACCACCTAGGAAGACCAGGTGCTGCAGGCGTAAAAAATAAAAAATAAGAGATTGTAAACTGACAAGTTCTTTGCAATCTGTGAGGTCAACCAAGGGTTGCCTCGCCTAACAAAAAATCTTTTAAGGTTGTCGTTTGTTAGTTTTGATAGTTACATCTACATCTGTGTAACTCAAACCCCTACCACTAGGTACAGTACATTGACATACCCAAGAAAGTTCCCTCCGGCCTCTCCTAATTGGTTTCTCGCTCTTCCTTTCCCAGTAGTGCCACTGATCTGCTATTTTTTTCTATCATAGTATTTTTTTTTTATGGCTACTTCTTTCTTTTTTCATACAGTAGTTTTACTTATTCTAGAATTTCAAATAAATGAAATCATCAGTATGTATAGTAGTACATACTCTTTTTGGTCTGGCTTCTCTCACTTACCATGATGTTTTTGAGATTCATCCATGTTGTTTTGTGTATTAGTAATATGTTCCGTTTTTTTGCCGAGAAGTATCACATTGTATAATGATAGTGCAGTTTGTATATCCACCTCCTTATTGATGGACACCTGGGAGTATCCAGTTTTGGATATTATAAATATGAGCATTCTTTTATCAATCTTTTGTGTACATATGTTTTATTTCACTTGGATAAATGCCTAGAATGAAACTGCTGGACTACAGGATAGGTGTATATTTAGTCTTACAAGATACTGTCAGATACCACTATGTACCTCTCGCAGTATATGAGTTCTAGTTGATTCACTTCCTCACAACATTTGGTGTTAGTGTTTTAATTTTAGCTATCCCAATGGCCGTATAACAGTATCTCTTGTGGTTTTAATTATTTGCATTCCCTGATGACTAATGGTATTGAGCAATTTTTCATATGCTTATTGGCCATTCATATACCTTCCTTGTAAAATATCTGATCATACCTTTCGACCTTTTTAAAATCGGGTTGCTTTTTTTATTATTGAGTTATAGGAGTTCTTTATTTACTGCAGTCTTTAGTTTTATGACTATTTTGTCTGTCTATAACTTGCCTATTTGTTTTCTTAACAGTCACTTGATGAGCAAAAGTTTTAAATTTTGATGAAGTCTAATTTATCCGTTCTTTTTCCCTTTAAGGGTCACTATTTTCTGTTTCCTGTCTAAGAAATGCTTCCCTACTCTCAAGTCATAAGGATGTATGCTTTCTCTTAAAAACTTTATTACATTTACAGTAACTTTTACGTTTAGGTTTATGTCCCATTTCAGGTAACATTTTCTGCATAATCGGAGGCAGGTATTTAGGTTTATTTTTTCCATGTGCGTATCCAGTTGTTTCTACCCCATTTGTTGTAAAGGCTCTCCTTTCTCTTCAGTATTGCTTTGGCACCTTTGTTGAAAATCAAATGAACCTTGGCTTCTGGCCAAGAGGGTGTAACAGGGACCAGATTTACCACTGAGCCATAAAACACTAGAAACCTGGACAAGACCTATGAAGCAATGGTTCCGACATTGGACCACAGGCAGCACAGGCAGTCTCCCGTGAGCAAGAGAAGTGAGGTGAACCCCACTACGGCTTCAGCCCACCTCCTGGAGACTGTCTTAACTGCAGCTCCAGGAGGTGCACCCAAACGGGGACTGGCGGTCTCCCCGAGTTGGGGAGTCAGAGGAGAGGATTCTGGGAGGCCAAGGCAGCTAGAATTTCCAAGACAGAATGCCAGAGAGGGGAGAGCTGCCGAGATGGGGCCCTGGAAAGCTGCAGAGGGTCCCGGAGTGGGGCTCTCCACTTCTGCCAGGAGGCAAGTGCGCTAGGGGCTCAGTCCAGCAGCCAGTGGTCGCTGGGTTGGGTGTGCTGTTGCTCTGGTTACCCTCAGGGCGCCACGGTGCATTTTC
>NW_011888903.1:2057233-2071531 GCF_000151845.1 Pteropus vampyrus
GGCGCTCCCAGCACCCAGCCAGTGCCTGGCTTGGTACAGCTCTGAAAGTGGGGGATGACCTGAAGTTGAAGTGCCTGTGTGCCCTGCCAGGGTGGTCGGACTACTCTCTGGCTCTCAGGTCTGAGCTGTACTCCTACCCAAAAGTGGAGTGTCTAGGAGATTAACATTACAGATTCTGGAGTCAGTGTGTTTATTTATTTTTAACTGAAGAGAGGGGATCATCTTATTCCAGGCTGTCACTACTTCCTGGAACTGGCAAGTCTGGTCTTTTCTAAATGCTACCTTTTAGTGAGCTAAATTATTCATTCATTCCTCTAACCCAGTGACATTTTGATTGCTGCATTCACTGTTTAAATTTTGAATGACCTCAGATTCTATTTGAGCCCGTCTCCACGGAGTGATAACTTCAACAGGAGGGTAAGGAATCGCTTGTTCTGCAACACTGGTTTTAACTGTAATTTTACAGAGCAAGTAATTTACGCTTAAACCCAGGAAACAACGAAGGCATCTGTTTTCAAATGTGACATTCTTTCCCATGGGAAAGGCTTTCAAATGTGTTTTGTTTTTGCCTTTTGCTTTCGCCTGCCTCCTTGCCTCTTACCAGCAGAACAATGTTATATTTTTCCAGAAGATAGCTCAATCTTAGAAACGTGGGAGAAAAAGATGACTTGAAAAATAAAACACTAAAATTTTCTAACTAGTATTTAATTGTGGAAAAATTTAGGTTATCAGATGACAGTGTAAAGAACAGTTTCTCTATATATGCACAGGTAATCAATTACTCAGTTGTTTAAAATAAGTAAAACAAAGTGTACCTGTAGTGACATTTATGTTCATAGTTTTGGTTGCAGAGCTGAGAGAGAAATGAAACCGGGGGCAGGAGGAAGGGAAGGCTGAGAAATGGCTTCAGAGAAATCACCGCCAAGTGGGCTCTTGAAGGATAAGTGAGAGCTGACTGAGGATGGCCTTCCAGATAAAAGCAGCATGTGCTAGGGGGCCGGATAAGCTGCCGTAATAAATTTAAATCATCCAATTGTAACTAAATGCCTATTTTCTTTATATCTTCCATTTTATGTACCCTGTATTTTTCCTTTTGTTTTTAAATGAAACTACCCCTATCACCTAAAACAAAAACTCTTCCCAGATTAAAGGTTCATGTTATTGTCTTCTTCCTTAATTAAACTCTTCACCTCATTTATATTTGACCCATTCCTTTGTGATTTGGCTTCACATCATTTGGCCTCCCACAACACTCCTGAAATCCCCCTTCTCCCCTCCTGTCACGTGGCCCCTCTGTCCCTTCCTGTCTGCTGGTGTGCAGTGAAACAGCAGTCGGAAGGCTCCTTCTGAAGATGAAAGTGGCCGAGTCGGAAAATGGTGGAACAAATAAATGCGCAAACCTCTGTTTATATTTTCATCATTAACATACATTTAACAGATGTTTGTTAAATACCTACTGTTGAGATAGATGTATGAACAGAAGTCCTTGTATGTCTCTTCAAGTCAGAGGTGAGCTGATATGCCATACTACTGTTAAACATAAAGTATAAGATGTAAGAATATTGAGATCTGGGACCCAAGAGGGCTTCCTTTTCGGGAGGTCATGAAAAGTTTCATAAGAGTAGTGATCAGGGGCATATCCAGATCACTACTCTTATGAATGGGCTTTTAACAAAAAATTTGAATGGGCTTTTAACAAAAAATATCTTAACCCTGTCATTTCACAAAAACAACAAATATCCATGTGAACATGTTGCTAGAACCCTTCCTTTGGACTTAGTAGAGGCCTATGAAAATATAAGGCCTGTAGTTTAAATTTCATTGGTTTCACAGTAAATCTGCCTCTGAAAATGACATTTGAGTTGGGTTTTTAAGGTTGTCTAGGAAGTTGCTCAACAAAGAAAGAAGGGAATAACCCACCTGGCAAAGCTATAAGTATTTGCAAGGGCCAAAGACATGAAAATGATGTGTATCATAGCATCAATTACACGGGGTCGAGTGATGGGAAATGATGTCAGAGAAATGGTCCTGGGGTCAGATTGAAGATGACCTTGATGTATGGAGGACTTTTGATTAGATTCTATAACATATGCTTAAGAGTGTTTTACAAAAAGAAATAATATGACCAGATTTGTTTTTCAAAACAACTCTTCTGGAGTAGAATGAATAATAGCTTTTCACTGGAAGTGCTTAAAATCCTTGATGACAGATATCATCTAATTACTGAGTCTTTACTGAAGTTTTGATGAATGAATTAGATCTATATGTTTCCACATAAGTAGATCTTAAAAACATACAATTTCATGGATTAAGCGAGTTGCAGAACATTGGAACAGTATAATATCATTTACGTAAAAAAATGTGTAAACCCTACAGAACCACACCACCTTCTGTTTATGGACATACGCACCGGAGGTTCCCAGGAACCTCACCGTATTTCCCCTCTGAGTAGTGATTCAATATTTGCTAATGAAAGGTTCACAGCAACTTTGTAGAGCACAACTATTGACAATAACAAGAAACAACTGTAGTTTATAGACTATGTAAATGTTAACAAATGCTAACTATTTGTTTAAAATAATGGGTACATGAATATTGCTATATTAGTTTTTGTTATCATCTATCTCTATTCTGTTGTTCAAAAATAAAAGAAACAGTTTGCTTTGGAGTATAAGCACAGGGTAATTTAAGAATTTGTTTCTTTCCTGTTACTGATATTAGCTTGATATATACACTTATAAGTCTCACATTTAAAAAACAAAGAAGGGTTTCCTATTCAAGGGTTTGAAAAGAGAACACTGCCAAGGCAATCTTCAGCATCAAATAAACATCGAAAGGCTTTTTCAATTGCTGCATTAGTTTCAAATTAGGTCTAGAGCTCACTTACTTTAAAATCTGTGTTTTGATTTGCATGATAACAGTTCAGGGTTCTGATACATCTCAGCTGGCCAAACCTTACCTGTCCCACCTGTCCGTCTTCCTATCCCTCACACCAAGCAGATGAAAGCCCCTTGGCCTGAGGGGCAAATGAATCCAGGTGGGAAAGGAGAGAAGCCCATTAAAACGAGGCCCCTGCATGAAGCACCATCCCAGCCAGGCCTGTGGAGTCATGTGGTCAGCCAGACATGGAACCAGGTCCCTCGTTACCTCCGAACTGCTTAGATGGTTACCTTTTTTCAAGTGCATAGTTTATACAGAAGCTAGCAGGTTTGCTTTTCATCTTCATAGGAAGGACAGAATTGCTCTCTCTTTATTTTTCCAAATCAGTTATTCTTTCTATTAATAATAAAGAATATAGGAAGTGAACCTCCTTCTGTTTGGTTAGTTTGGCAGCAGATGCTGCAGTGTAATTCTTGGGCCTATTCTCAGTCTATCACAGCAACACAGCACATAAAATGTTCTTACTTTTCCTTGTTTTACATTTTTTTCCTAGACTATTTTTCAATTTTCGAAGAACAAATGGGTTGCCTGTTAAACTGGGCAGTTTACCAAAAAGCTGGACCAAAACAGAAAGAGGGTTTGTTGTTTTTCTGATGCTGAGTTGGTGAAGGCTTTGTGGGGAAGAGGACAGATTTGGTTATCTTCTGAGACCTAATGAGTGTTTGAGATTTGTTCACTCCACTTCTGTTTATTGTGTTCGATGTCTCCAGTACTGCAGGAAATCAAAAGGGAGATAGCAGAGAAGGTTCCTGATTCCTTGAGGTATATACACATCTAGTGAGATAATTAGATAAAATAATTACAGAATAAACTTAAGCTGATGGTCCATGTGGCTGCAAGGTCTACCACGTGGCTAGGATTTCATCAGTGGCCTCAGAATCTTCCTTTCCACCCTAACTTCTTTAGCCAGTTTCCACATTGTTAATAATCCAACCACAAGGTAAGCCTCACTTCCATTAACTCAACATGTCGGTGACCTTCACCTTGACTACTTTTCAGCCACTTATTTCTGGGGTAATAGTCTTTATCATGTCATCACCCAGAAGTGTTCCATCTCTGACATCTTAAACTTCAATGTTTTACTCAGGCCATTTGCGGAGACTGCCAAAAACCTTCGATTGCCATTGAAGGACACAAGCTGTTCAGAAAGAAGTCTATATTTTCTAGTCTTTCAATTAGGTGTGGCAATGTGACTAAGTAGTAGTTTGATGGAATGTAAGCAGATGGGATATATGGCAACTTCTGAGAACTGTTTTCATAGAAAGAAGACAATCCATTCTTTACTCCTTCCTCCTTCTTGCTGGGTAGAATAAGGATGTGACAACTGGGGCTTGAGAGGTCATGAGTTAGAATCTATCATGTTGAGGGTGACAGAGCTACATTATAGAAGCAACCTGGATTCCTTATGATTGTGGTGCTCTATCCCAGCCCTGCACTGCCTACATTTCCATGGGAGAGAAATAGGCTTCGATCTTGTTTAAAGTATTGTTCTTTCGGGTTTTCTTTCCTTCATAGCCTGTCTCAGTCCTGATATTTATAGCTCTCTTTCCCCCATTATGTTTGCATTTCAATCTCAAGAACTTAGACCTATTTCTTCCAGATTCTCTCTTGGTATTATTTCCTTCACTGTTTATTCTCTTTCCACTCTCTGTAGCCCATGCAGTATATGTCATGAAGTGACTCAGAGTTACACAGAGATCTATTAATCCCCAGGATACACAGAAATTGTTTTGCTGTCCTTGTGTTTGTGCAATGGGAGAGCTATTTGCAAATCAGATTCCAAAGCGAAGGGCTGCTCCTCTCATAGCTGCAACTATAGCCAAGAGGACAACATTTTCACTAAGATCACTGATCCCGAGAGGGAGCAATGACACCAAGCAGAACACTCAGGTTGGGATAAATATGGGCAGCTTTGCACACAGCATCTAGTAGAGCCCACTGAAGGGATGCATGCCTATTCAAGGAGACCAATGGATAAAGACAGTTCTTTAAGTAGTTGCATCCGCAGAAGACTCTGAGGAATCTGAGAGCTGGCAGCCCAGACAGAGAAGCACTGCAGGGAATGAGATGGAACTGGACCCTGCCCCAGGCCACACTGGGTGGGAGGCATCATGACCTCCTTAAGGAGAAGGAGGCTGTGATCTACAACCAGTTTTTATGATTCACTCACTGACTCTAATGTAGATGCTATGTTGCAAGACATCTTAATTTAGGTGTGAGTCCAGCCAGTCTCAATATATCTTTTTGCCATCTTTATAAAATTATGAGTTAAGGAACTTAATTAGATAGTTTTATGGTATCTAGAAAAAATGAATTAGAAAGGCCCTGAGTCAAGAGTCTCATCCCCAAAGTGGACTCAACTAAAACAGTGATGTTTTGTGGATGTTCACTTTTGTTTGCCTTTCGAAAAAAATGTACCCTTTGCTTCCATAGTGCCCTATGCTACAGTGGAGGCAAGTATGCCTTTTGCTTTCACTGGACTCTGAGGGGTTCCTTCAGACAGGGTCTCTACTTACTCACTCTATATTCCTGAATACAAGACTGGGATGTTGTAGATGGTTAATAAATATTTGTTGATTGACTGAGTGGAAGAATCTTGACCACAGTAAGGGTATGTAATTAGACCTCACATTGAAAACATAATTACATAATAATAATCCAGTTGACTGAATTTACTGAATTTACTGAAAAGGGAGATCACATACAGGCACTGTAAGATGGATGCATAAAGCAATTCCTGGAGTAAATAAGTAAGAGTGTTTGATCAGAAGTTGAAAGGAGAGTAGAATTATTGTTGGACTTGTGTTCCTTGTAGAATTGTATTAAGACTAATAGAATGGTATTGGAGGCCTTTCTTTCGTACTTCATGGATATGAGAGAGAGCAAGTTGTCCAAAATAGCATATTTCCTACCCCAGGTGGTCCTGGTGTACAGCCCACAAACAGGAATGCCTCGGAGGGAGGAGAAAGGTTTGCCTGCCTGCTTCGTGTAAGGCAGCTACCTGGCCCAGATCTATGACTTTCTGAGAGATAGGTTGGCCCACTCAGGAGGGAAGTGTGGCTTGGGGTGGCATAATCTCTGGAAGGCATCTTAAGTAGGGGGTGACTGCTAACATCCAAGTAGAGGTTACCAAGTGGTTCTTCCCTTGTGGAAGCCATGAATCTATTATCAGTCGGGGCTTTTCAGAAAATATCTTCTCACAAATCATATCAATGTTCTTTTGTTTCTCATACAAGCTTCCCTACTACAATCTTCTCCTTCCTTCTCCTGCAAAGTCATCTCTTATTCTGAGTTTGGAGGAGGCACAGGAGGATCTCTTAATAACTAGTGCATTGGCATGAACAAGAGTGTGAAATGGATGTAGGATAAACAGATGGTTGGATGGGTGACAGAAAGATGATTAGACAAACATAAAGAAAAGAGTAACAATAACAATATTTATATTAATAACATTAAGTATTAATATATTGATTAGTATTCATTATTAATATTATTTAAAAATTAAACCAGGAATTGAAGCAGAGACATCGAGCATCTCTTCATTATCTGACTTGACTGTTAGGATAGGTACATAGAGTTAACAAAACCCAACAGGAACTTAAAAACACACCCTAGTCCAGTAATTGTAAATTTAATGATGGCTTTACTTGCACAATTAATAGAAGAATGGATATTGGAGGGTAGTATTCAAGACAGTAAGGAAATATGTATATATTATATTTTCTGGAAGGTTTTGAGACATGGCTTATTCACATGAGTCACCTATTTCTGACAAAATGTCATCTTACAGAAGCTCAATACTTGACAAATGTCAGCACATTAATGCTCAGCCCCAGGCCACCGCAGACACTAGCATGTCTCAGTCCTCAATAACCCTCAGCTCCTGGCACAATGGCTTAAACCAGCTTTGTTTGCAACCATGTATGTGCCATCATTTTTAGGTTGTACAACAATAAATCTTAATGTTTGTTGATGCTGTAGTGAATGCCTGGCTGGGCAGTTTTATGATGTGATAGGTCTTGTATCCAAGACCCATCAGCCCTGTGAGGGCAGGAATCTAGTCCGTTCTGGCTTTTATCATATGTCCAGCCCCTAGCAAAATGAGTGCCAAGCACATGGCAGAAAGCTGAATGACTAAATGAAAGGGACCACCGTGGGGAGACTGGGATAGGACTTATCTTTATGAGACTAAGAACAGTGTATGTTTATGAGTTTTCTGGGTACAAACCCTTTGTATACCACCTATGGGGCTTAAGCAGTATTATTTGAACATGACCACAGAGGGTTGAGCTTCTCCTCTGTGACATCATTGCTGACTCACCAGCAGAGCAGCTGTACTTTCCCGTGTCCCGTGGCACTCAGACCTGTTCCTGACCTGTTAAGCATGCTATTCTGAACAGATTTGCTTATTTTATGTATCCTCTTCTCTTAAGGGCAGAAACCAGGTTTTATATGACTCTTGTCCAGAGTCTAACAGAGTGGATACTCTGTGTTTGCTGAGCGAATGGACAAATGGACACAAAATCTCTTTTCACAGATGGTTCCAAATGGTGGCTGGATAGGGAGCAGCTTACTACAAATGTGTTACTGGAGATACTCAGAATGCTACTCGAGGATTTCTGCACTGAGCCAAGGGTGGAGGATAAATGATACAGAAGGAGCATGCTCTGGCTGCTGGCTGTGGGCTTGGGCTTTGGGCCACATGACCCAGGATCTGAACCTCTGGCTTCACTCTTCTGCCTATAAATGACCTAACCTCTCTGAGCCTCATTTCCTCATCTATAAGAAGCCTAGGATTGTTGTATTAAATGTGATATCTGGCATATGATCAAGTGTTCAGTAAATTATCATGTTTATTATTAATTAACATTCTTGGATATATTAGGCCCAGCTAATAATAGTGGGGTCTCGGGGGAGGGAGGAATACAAATTGGAGGCGGAGGGCAGATGTGAGTTTTCTGACACCTCCCTCTCTCTGTCAACCCTGACCTTCCCCACCCCGGCTCAGGATCTGCTTCAGTGCCTACCGGAGGCCTCTCCAGGGGAACCCAAGAGTGGGCAGGAGCCTCTGAGAGGCTCCTAGGGAGAGCAATTTATGGCTCGGGGAGCAGCCAAGTGACCAGAAGACCTAGGCAAGGAAGAGTTGTGGAAAGGCTTGAGAAAGAGTGACAAACGGGAAACAGGCACTACATTCAGGCCCCCAAATCCTAAGTATATTAAAGGAATGATGTGTGTAAAAGCACTTTGTGAAGCCATGAATATGTATGTAAACTGTAGCCATTGGCATTTCAATGTGCTTATTGCTGTGCTGTGTGTGTTTACACTACGCAATGTGTCTTTCAGGCTACTGCTTAAGCTATAGTCCTTAAATTTTAATGAGCTCCTCAAAAAAAAAGCCCACACACACTGGAAATGAGAATACTGGATCCAACAAGTATTTTTGGAGGGTCTACTAATTTGTTTAGGGCACTGTGAGGTTACAAGGAAGAGATGCCCGCCTTCATGGGACTCACAATCCAGGGTGCCTGCGAAACCACAATCCATTAATTCATGGTCCACCGAGGCCAGGAAGAGGTACCCTTAGCTTTAGTCTCACTGCAAGTATTAGAGCAAAACTAGGCTGAGGAAGCTAGAAATGTAAATACCCTTCCCTGGCGAGTGCACAGCAGCTTCCCGGGAGCTCCTGGGAAAGGAGAGCAGGTGATTTCAAATGGAGAGGAAGAGGCAATGTTCTTGGGGCCCTGGCGCACTTGCCCCATCTGCTTATCCCCCACCGGAAGCAGTGAATTGAAACCCACATTACGTTTTGTTGAAATGACAGAGTAATGTGCTCACCAAATGCTGTTACTGAGGCTCCTAAGAGTGACGTATACGGTGTTGCTTGGCAACGAGGCGGCGCCAAGCGCATCCCGGAGCCACTTACCCGCGTCACCGACCGGCCCCAGCCCTCGTCTTGACCGCTACGGAAACAGTTTGCGGCCCATCTGGTCTCCCAGGCGACGATTTAATACTGAATCGAACTTCCACATTGGTCACTGGTTGCTTTGTGAAGCATCTGTGTCTTGAGTGCAGCGTCCTAAATTTCATTTTAAAAAGGTCTGCTTGGTTCTGGTCCTCCTCTAAGTAGGTCAGGGTAAACTGAGACAAGATCTTTAGTAGCTCTGAGAATTCAATTCAATTTGGATTTGACTTTTGAGGACACAGTGTTCTCATGGGGAAGATGTTCCTGCCTTGATATCTTGGGTTTTTGCTTTAACCCATCCGGTCTGGGATTGACCTCCTTCAGGATGGAGGTATCACCAACAAGGTAAGAAGTAACTGCAAAGGTCCTCTCTGAGGAAGAATGGTGGCTTTTTCACACTAAGAAATCTCTTTGATTTCTCAAGGCATCAAAATTGCCAGCACAGCCAGCCCTATAACCCTGCAGCTCTAGGATTCCTACAGAGGAGCGACTTAGGGACTTTGTTCTAATTGAACAGGGACTAAGAATGTTTTTAAAACTGTTTTCATGTCATCTTACATAGCAGTGGCAAGTCAATTGTTCATCTCTAAATAAAGGGGTTAGGGAATAATGGAGATGAGAGGCAGTGAGCTAGACGCCCTGTCTCCTCCCTGGCCCACCCCACTGGGGTTGGGGAGACGGGAGGAGACCTGAGAGTGCACTACCTGGCCCCTTCTTAGTGATGAACATATATTTTATGTAAACAAAGTATACTTGTGGTCATATCTGAGGGTACTAGGTGCCCCTCTAGTCCTGTGGTTCTATATTTTCCTTCCTGTGTTGGGTAAAGTATTACATTACAAGGTATAGAAGTGCCTTAGGCAATTCTCCACAATCCATGCAGCAAGTAGAAGTAATGTGTCCCCAGTGCCTGGGTTCCTTCTGTGTCAGGAGTTATGTCAGGATTTAACAGGCCACAATCACTTTAGAAAGGGTACTATATAATTAAAAGAAACAGTGAGTAGTCATTGCTTTTCCAGAACACATTGAGAAAAGGATTCTGGTTAGAGGGGTCAGTTGAGGCTATTTTACAACCTCAAGAAGAGATGAAGTCAGTGAAATTCAAGGCATGATTTAGTCTATCAAGTTCTAGGACAGAAGCAAGTGAGCTGAGATAGGCCCAGGTCCTGACAGCCTAAATGTGTCCTACGGTAGGGCTGATTGAACAACACGGGCCAGCCCCATCTGCTCACCCAGGGTCGGGGCTCATGGAGTGGGCATCGGGTGGCTACAGGTGTCTGCTCAGTAATGCCTTGGGGGGTGTCTCGCTTTGCCAGTTATTACCATGTACTCTTGAGGCAGCCAACAACCTTTCCAAGCCTGGGTTCCTTTAGCCATCAGCTTAGGACAATAACTTTGATTCACAGGATTATTGGGAGATAATTAAATAAAGCAATATCAACTCGTGTTTCTTGAGCAAGTGTCATATAACAGGCTCTGTTATCTTCATTTTACAGCATGAGAAAACCGAACTCCAGAGAGAGTAAGGACCATGCCCACAAGCACAGAGAGTGGTGGAGTCAAATTTGTGCCCATGTCTGTCTGGCTAGACCTCAAGCTCTTAAATCTGGTCAAGACCATGGCACCCAAACAGTACTGCAAAACAGGGGGGATTAATTCTTCTTAGAGCCCAGGTCTCACCTCAGACCAAGTTCACCAGAAGGTTTAGTGGGAAGTAGGCATCAGATTTTTTAATCACCCATCCCCTACCCCCACACACCTCTGCCCCCCAGGTAATTCCAGGCTTGGGAACTACTAGGTTAAGAAATTCTGCTTTACTGGTAGTTCTCAATCCTGGCTGTGCAGTAGAACCACCAGGGCAACATCTAAATTATACTGATGGCCGTGCCCAAGGGAATCTGATTTATTTGGTCTGGGGTAGAGCCTTAAGGTACTCTGGATGGTTCTAGAGACCACTGTGCTAAGTTACAGGAAAGCACCCTCAGAAAATGGTTGTGTTATTAATATTATGTATCAAATGAAGGCTTGGTACATAATGCTCTTAAGGTCTTTTCCAACTTGCCCTTGTAGTTCCCTAGGAAAATCACTGTTCACCTTTGTCTCAGCTTGCTGGCTCAAGGGAGGAACTCAGTCTGTACTTTTTCAACAGTGTGGCTAAGAAGAAGGGAAGGGGTAGGAAGCAGTATCATTGGAATATTTAGCTCATTTGCTTCTGCTTCATAAATGTAGTCAATTAGTTCAATAATAAGCACAGTTCTACTTTCATGTACTCTCAACTAAAGGAATTAGAAGTTTTTTTTTATTATGAATTCAAAGAATTCAATAAGGAAAATAACTGTTGGCATAGCTTTAAATTCTCTTAACTCTTTGTTAACGTGAAGTAATATTTTTCCATACTGTGTAAATTTGATCTTGTTTTGACTTCTTTATATTATTTATATATGTATTTCAGCCTTTTTGACAGTTATTCCGGTCAGGATTGGCTAAGTTATGCTGCATTAATGAACAATTCCTAAATCTCAATGGCTTGACACACCAGGACTTATTTGTCCATTATGCTGCATGTTTAAAGGGTCTGTGTATGACTGTCACTCAGGGTCCCCGATGGATGGACACATGTTTCCATAACTGCCAAGGCAGAAAAAGAACATGGTAAGTACTGTATTTATTGGCTTTTAAAATTTCCAGCAGGAAGTGACACATGTGGCTTTTGTTCACATTTCATTGGCAAAAAGCCACACCCAACTCCTGGGGGGGTGGGGAAGTATGATTTTATTATGTGCTCAGAAGAATGTATGACAGATATAGTCATGAACAGCTCTAATGACAACACAACAAAATCCACATGTATCTCATTTTTAT
The DNA here is from genome assembly GCF_000151845.1 of Pteropus vampyrus. Classification (NCBI taxonomy): domain Eukaryota; kingdom Metazoa; phylum Chordata; class Mammalia; order Chiroptera; family Pteropodidae; genus Pteropus; species Pteropus vampyrus. The sequence continues at coordinate 2,068,998 of NW_011888903.1, forward strand.
AAGCGCTACTTTGAGAATGTTAGCACCTGTCCAGAGTCTAACCCACAAGTAAATAGGCACAATCTCAACAAGACAGTGCAAATGTGGCTGTTGGTGTCACTAGGAAATGACTCTTCTAGTGTGACAAAAGTAAAAGTGACTCTTTCTAAAAAATGCCATAGAAGATGGTGTGCCCAGGAAAGAGTAACTATGTTCCTGCTAGGGCAGCCTCTTAATGAGATTACTATGTTGGAATGGATGGCAAGGTCCTAGGCGTAAGGATGGATGAGCTACTTTCCTCCCCTTAGGTTTTCTTTCCAATAAAACTTAGCATGGTGTCACATTCAATAAAAACACCAGTCCAGTATACAAAAGTAATTGAAAATAATTTTTAATCTCTCTTGAAAAATCTCAAAGAAGTATTACATGCCTAACCTAAGCAGTTCTTCTTGAAGTTCTCTTTCTCACTGTCCCCTCGTTAGAGAAACCTTATGCATCCTTCAAGACTCTTACCACACAGGCCAGTGTGAGGTCTTCCTAGACCATCCCCCGGGCTGAATTAATCTATTTTATGTGCTCATTCTACACTTACATGTACTATTGTAACACTTAACAGATTGTATTATAATATGCCAGGTGTCATTCTAAATGCTTAATAAGTATTAACTTATTTAATCCTCATCACTTACCTATTAGGTGATTACTATTATTATTTTTCTTTTTCATAGGAAAAAACTTTCCCAAGGATGTTAGATTAGAGAGTAGTGGAGCAGGATTTGAGCCCAGACGGTTGGATGCCCTTGACCATGTCATGAACCTCAAGAGAGCAAATACATCATATTTATGTTTGCATTCCCACGGGTCTAGCCCAGTGCCTGGTCACTCGGAATATTTTTTAGGTAGGTGAATGAACACAGAATTATTTGGAATTAAAAAATGTTTAATTCCACTTACTATTTTTAGGTACACCTATTTTATTAGTATCTTCAGTGTTTTTATTTTAATCAATTAAAATTGTATTTATAGAGGACCAATGAGGGCCCAGAGTTGATGACTGATGAGCGATGAATTTGTTCTAGGATTACCATGGGGATTATAAAGTTTGAATTCATGAAGATCTGTTGAAATCTATCAGTTTACTGGGAACTTACAGGGGCTTCTATCTTTGAAATGGAGTGAGTTCTTTGAATCTAATAGACAGAACTTGGCCTAGGAAGAGAAAAGTCAGCACTCTTGTTGTGTTTCTATCCCATTCTTTTAGATTAGGTTGTACACTATCTGTAACCGTGCCTCTCCAGCCCTCCTCCATCATCCCCACATCCAGAGCCCTCAACTGTCCCCCTACGACTACTTTAAAGAGTAGGAAAACACTTTTACTAAATTATGCATGACTGATAATAATTTAAAGTGCTGGCTTCCTTTGGAAAAAGATCAGACCTTAAAAACAAAATAAGACAGGAGTTGGAAATTTGCTGTGTGATGTCATGCCCCGAGGGAAGGAGTTGAGAGGGGAAACCAGTTCTTCCTGGCCCCAGGCCATTGACAAGGCTGCTGGCCCAGCCTGAGAGGCAGCAGAAGAATAAATAAGGGCTTGGTTCAGCTTTCGTCTGAACAACTGGGGCAGATTCCAGAGTTCAGCAGTGGGGCCTGCGGAAGCCTCAGCATCAGATTCTAAAGCCCAGTTTTTGATGAGCAGCATGTGGTAAGCTTGGGGATGGGGATGCTAATAATAACAGCACAAAAATTGCCCAAGCCACCATCAAGGTGTCTCTGGGTCAGCACAACGGCCTTTTATAAGGAAGCTTACCAATCTTGCCCCTTCTTATTGTTACATCATAGCAGTCATTTAAAAAGTAACTCCCTTGCCTAATATCTTTCAATGAATTTTTTTTTCCTACCTAGCATAAAATTCAAACTCTTTCTGGTGGACCATAGGCCTCTCCCAAGCTCCCTGCTCTCTCCCCCTAGCCCTCTCCCCCTTGTTCAGGACACAGTGGCCTTCTTTCACCTCCTGAAAAACATCAGTCTCATGCCCACCTCCTCATCCCAACTTTGCCATCAAATATTCCATCTTCCTGGCTGACAGCTAGTTCTTGTCCAGGCTTCAGCTCAAATGGTATCTCCTCGGGGAAGCCTTTTAGTTACTCTCCAACACACTGACTCCTGTTGACTATGTGTTTCTCATCACTAGTGTTAAAAAGAAACAACCGGCCCCAAATGGAGTCACTTGTGCTAAGCCCCATGTTAGCAAACCAAGCCCCATGTTAGCAAACCAAGACTTCAGTACCTAGCCTCACTGAAGTCTCAGCTTCTCCCAGAAATGTAACCTTTAACAGGTCAGCCTGGAATTACCTGGTCAGCACTCATGAAGTAATCTGCCTGAGTGGTCCATTCCATTCCCCTTAGGACAGCGACCTTGCCTGAAACAATGCATTCTCTGCTAATAATTTATCTTTTCTGCCCCTTTTCTGTCTTTAAACACCTTCCATTTTGTACAGCCCTGTGGAGCTCCATTTGCTAGACGGGATGCTGCCAATTAAATCTTCGTGATTCCA
>NW_011888903.1:2071581-2089424 GCF_000151845.1 Pteropus vampyrus
CATCAAATATTCCATCTTCCTGGCTGACAGCTAGTTCTTGTCCAGGCTTCAGCTCAAATGGTATCTCCTCGGGGAAGCCTTTTAGTTACTCTCCAACACACTGACTCCTGTTGACTATGTGTTTCTCATCACTAGTGTTAAAAAGAAACAACCGGCCCCAAATGGAGTCACTTGTGCTAAGCCCCATGTTAGCAAACCAAGCCCCATGTTAGCAAACCAAGACTTCAGTACCTAGCCTCACTGAAGTCTCAGCTTCTCCCAGAAATGTAACCTTTAACAGGTCAGCCTGGAATTACCTGGTCAGCACTCATGAAGTAATCTGCCTGAGTGGTCCATTCCATTCCCCTTAGGACAGCGACCTTGCCTGAAACAATGCATTCTCTGCTAATAATTTATCTTTTCTGCCCCTTTTCTGTCTTTAAACACCTTCCATTTTGTACAGCCCTGTGGAGCTCCATTTGCTAGACGGGATGCTGCCAATTAAATCTTCGTGATTCCACAAAGCCAATTAAATCTTCAAACTTACTCAGTTGAATTTTTGTTTTTTTTTAACACTAGAATATAAGCTCTCAGAAAGCAGGGAGCTTATCTTTTCTGTTCACCTCTGGTGTTTGCAAGTCTTAGCATAGCATCTTGTACACTGCAGGTGAATGGCGAACCTTAATCATTATGAGCCTGGGAAGTAGGTATTATTTTTGCTATTTTTCTTTTTATTTGTCTCTATTTTTCTCCTTTTTTTTTTTCAATTAGAATTGACATTCAGTATTATTTTATATTAGTTTTAGGTGTGTACAGCATAATGCTTAGATATTTATATAATTTACAAAGTGATCTCTCTGATTAGTCTAATACCCACCTAGCACTATACATGGGTATCACATTAGTATTAACTATATTCCTTATGCTGTACTTCACATCCCTGTGACTATTCTGTAACTACCAGTTTGTACTTCTTAATCCCTTCACTCTATTGTTGCTGTTTTTCAAATGAGTCTTAAAGAGGTGGCCTAAGGTTGTCAGGATTCAAATTCAGATTTTTCCACTCTCAGTGCCACACTGATGCTAGTGACCCAGAGTGTATTAAAGACCCAGTGTCATCAAATTCATTCAAACAGCCAACTTACTTATGACTCAGCTGGATTCTTTGCTGTACTGGTTTCCAATGCACATAGTATGCAAAGAATGATGCTGAAAGGACTAGATGCAAATCAAAGAAAAGCATGACAAGTATAATATGTATCAGTGGCTTCTTGAAACAACTATATTTAACAGTTAAAGATGCCAAAGTGCCTCAATTATGTAATTTGATTGAGGAGTATTCTGATTATTCATTGTGAATTGCCTCATTTAGGGTAATGCTCAAGGATGCTTCAGGTAACCTAAACTCATTACCATCAATTGACAAATGAATAAACATAATGTAGTATATCTATTCAGTTGAATATTTTTCAGCTATAAAAAGAATAAAGTACTGATACAGGCTACAATATAGATGAACCACAAAAACATTATGCCCAGTGAAAGAAGCCTGGAAGGCCACATATTGTGTAATTCCATTTATATGAAATATCTTGAACAGGCAAATCCATAGAGACAGAAAACAGATTTGTGACTGCCAGGGAAAGGGGAGTGACTCCTTAGTGTGTATGTCCTTTTAGGGTGATGAAAATGTTCTGGGATTAAACAGTAGTGATGATTGCATGACATCATGAAGGTACTAAATGCCACTGAACTGTATGCTTTAAAATAGTCAATATGGTAAATTTTATATGTATTTTACCACAATTTTTAAAAATCAATGAATTAAAAATATAAAGATAATTGCACTTCTCAGCTACTTTTTGAAGAAAATAAAGACACATAACTAGCAAGCTTAATAAAAAAGAGGTAGAAACATAAATGAACTAAATAAAATTTGAATTATGATACATATTTTTTAAAAGACACTTAATATTGAAAACCTTGATGTAACATGTAACCTCCATAGAAGGAGAAAAAAGAAAGGGTGGAATGTGGCTGCCACTGTCCAGACTGACTGCATGATGAGCTCTGTCTCTGGGCTGCTGGTGTTGGCCTTGACCCGCTGGACAAGGCATGCCTGGCGTGCAAGTGCTGTTAGCTGTGTTTGAGGAATCTGCTCCTGCCTCTTTCTTTAGGACAAAGAAGCAAATGGCACATTAATGCCGGCTTAAACAAACACTTCCTGTAGGCCATTCCCTGTGCAGCTGCTCTCTTTTCGGAGCCCTGCATTACCCACTGAGCTGCCTCAGCATTCATTCAAACAGGAGTGTAGAAACTGATTTCGTTCTACTGTCCTACCTTTGTAAAAGTCGGAGAGGTTCCACAAGAATGGATTCAAGAATACATATGCCCAACTGTCTGAAACTGGGTGGTTAGAGAAGTTCCAAACCGGCTTTCAAAGCACCAATGCTGCATAATGTGGCTTCGCTCATTGCAGGTCCTGCTCCCAGCCCAGGTACCACCTTACTGCCCTGGTCAGATGTACTTATTACCACCTCCCCACACCTCTGCTCCTACTGTTCTCCCACCCAAACACCTCTCCCTGCCTTTGCATTTAAATCCTGCTCTTCCTTGGAGGTCCAGCTCTAGACCTTTATCTTAGGATTTACACATACCATTTTTGCATTTTATTTTTGTGCCCGGGAATTCCATCTCTTCCAAGCCGACGGCAAGTTCTGTCTGATGACCAGAACCTTCCTTGTAATTCTGGGTGCCCTACAGTTGTAAGCAGCCTTCACTGCCTCCCACACACCCTTTCCCACCTATTCTGACAGTTCCCTGGTTTTCCTTTGCTGGGCCAATCTGTCAGTGACAGGCTTAGGGCGAGACATATGAATTAAAGCAGACCCATGAGATTCATCAGTCCTGGGACTTCTGTGGGAACTACTGGCAAGAGGTCCTCTTTCTCTAGTTGTTGCTAAACTAACAAGAGCCACTGGGAACAATCGTTGCCAACTCTTGGGATGCTAGTCTGAGAATAAAGCCATACAGGGGAGACCAGAGCCAGGAAATAGAGCATTGTCCTTATGGCATTGTTTGAGGCTCTGGATTGTAACTGCACTCAGTGCTAATGCTGTTTTAGTTTTGAATGCCAACAACTTTCCTTCTTGCTGCTGGCTGGTTGTTTCCAACTGAAAAGATGTTAATGCACCTCCTAGCATTTACCACAGGTACAGGGTAGGCATGCAATAAATATTTGTGTACTTGTTGATCGTTCTTTTGCAGCTATGTCTAGGACGGTTAAGTGGCATATATATATTTTTTCATTAAAAGGTTATTGTGGTAAAATATACATAATGTTCATCATTTTAATCATTTTTAAGTGCAGAGTTTAGTGACATAAAGTATATTTACACTGTTGTGCGGCCATCATCGCTACCCATTTCCAGAACTTTTTCATCATCCCAAACAGAAACTCTGTACCCATTAAACGCTAACTCCCCATTTTTCCTTTGTCCCACTTCCTGGTAACTATTATTTTCCTTTTCGTATCTATGAATTTGACTACTCTAGATACCTCATATAAATGTAATCATACAATATTTGTTGGTTTGTGACAGGCTTATTTCACTTAGCATAATGTTCTCAAGTTTCACCCATGTCGTAGCATGTGTCAGAATCTCTTTCCTTTCTAAGGCTGAATAATATTCCATTGTGTGTAAATATATTTTGAATATACTTTTGTTTATATATGTATATACATTTTTTCATCCTCTGATGGACACTGGGGTTGATTCCACTCTATTGTAAATAATGCTGCAATGAACATGGCTGTACAAGTATCTGTTCAAGTCCCAGCTTCTAATTCCTCTGGGCCCATAATCCAGAAGTGGAATTGCTGGATCATGCAATAATTCTGTTTTAACTTTTTAAGGACTCATCGTATTGGTTTTCTTAGCAGTGGCACGAATTTACATTTCCACCAACACTGCACTGGGTTTCCAATGTCTGTACATCCTCACTAATAGTTACTATCCATTTTGGGGATAATATTTAGTTTAAAGATGGAACTGTGGTATTGCTGGGAACAGAACTTATTCCATTAGCCCGTCTAGATAAGAAAATGGTTGAGTTAATGAAACATTAAAGCCAGAAGCTTCAGCCTGAAATAGTTCTTCATGTGCTATCGGCAGCATCACATCTTTATAGATTCCTACTCTATTGAATACTCAGTATCAGGGATGGAAACATCTATTCTGGAGTTACTGGTCACTCCTGCTTTCCCAAGGAGGGGAGAGGGAGAGAGGCCAGGCACATTTTGATTTGTGGATAGCCAGTTTCCTCACATCCCCACACCCATCAGTTTTGGCTTTTTCAACAAGAATGAAGTCGCCTTTTTATCTATCCCAGGACACTCTAACAGAATATGATGAAACTGAAAAATAATCATGCATTCACAGTGCATTGTAAGATATGTGAGCAGCTGTTGCCTTCTTACAAGCTCTCCCCTTTCCTGGGTGCCCCTGGCTACGGCAACTTTCCACGTGAGCCCTTAGGAAAAGATGGAGGGAGTGTGAAACATGAGATCTGGGAACAAGTTGCCATCTTGTAAAGGCTTTATTTCTACTTCATCATAGTCTCATACAGACTCAGAGGCACCATCCTTTGCTTCAATTTGGTATCCTCATGACTTTTTGTAGTATTTTTCCTTAAACAGAAAATTTCGAGTAAACACTGCATATTGCCAGTTAATCGTTTAACAATAATTTCAAAATGCCATTGCTGTTTTATCATCAATGCAAGAGGACAACAAAAGTACAGTACGAGGGATTTCACGTGTCACAGTGAGACAGACTCACACTCAGGCGACGGGAAGACCACGGTAGCCGTATGTACATGCACCCCAGTGCTTTGAACCTGAAGACGTGCAAGTCGAGTAGAATATGTGGATTATACAGAGAATTTGGTAAGCCCAGCTGAGGACTCTGTACCTTTTCCGAAATGCTGACATGTATCCTCTCCTGTATATAGGACATCTGTCTTGTCTACTGGCTTCGTGGCTTTTTCACTACAAAAAGTTCACTGACTGAATCAGACAGTCTGAAGCATGTCAAAAATTCTTAAAAACCAAAAACACTGACAAAACAAAATTAACTTAAAACACTCTAATTCGACATGGAAATAAACCAAACCAAAATGTAACAGTGCAAATTTAACAGAGAGGCAGTCAGTATTGAGAGTAGGGGTGTTCAGAATCTCTTAAAATGTACATCTTTAAAACTTTTATTTTTTTAAATGTATTTATATCTTATTTACCTTTTGTGTTTAATATATTGTGTGTAAAAAAGATGGAGACAAAAATAGTTTTCTGAGCTATGAAAAAAATTAAGTTATTACAGGCACATTTACTGTTTCATTCTAGAAACATCTCAGGTTCACAGGTTGAACATTCGCAGCTGTGTTTTTTAGAAAACATTCTTTGACCTTGAGAAAACTAGATCTCTCCTGTTGGGCGGAGTTTGGTTGATGATGATGGCGCGGTTATGCAAATTACAGTGAATTATTCTGTGATAATCCATGCAAACTTTGCATCATGTCACAGGTGTAGTAGCTTCTCCTCGGGTGGCTCCTCATCGCCGATCGCCTCCAAAGAGGTCGGGTCTCCGAGTGACTGAGCCGGTGAGGCAGTGGGGGAATGTGGGGCCCAACGGGATGGAGGGCGACGGTTTGCTGGTCTCTCGGGCCTGGAGAAGCAGGGTTCTAGGGATGGAGCTAGTGCGGAACAAGGTAGTTCCTTCAAAGCCAGAAAAAGAAAGACAGAGTTACTCGGACTGATAGTTCCTCTAGGGGGTCATTTACCTCAAACACTTCTCAGACAGACTCCAGTTAATGCAATAGACCAGGGGCAACTTCTGAATGTTATTTACATTTTGCTTGTGGAGAGTAAGTTAAAATGGTAAGTAAAGCATATAACACAAATGATCAGTGATGACATAAGAGAAAATGTCAAATTAGGATAAAAAATGGCAATGGCATGAGATGGGCGTGTTTACGGAGTTCCTTCAGAATCGGGCTGGAGCATACGAAAGGTGGGGAAAGCCACAGGCTACGTGTGATCTCCGCAGGCCACAGGGTTGCATTCCAACCCAACTGGTCCCATCAGTTTGGCCCTCCTGAATCATCTGTTTAGCGAAAGGACTGGTCCTGAGAGGCCAGCTTCCCTATACCTTGGTCTTTTGGGGGCCCATGAAGAGACTATGATTTAATCCAGCGGTATTAGCAACAAGACTCACCTTAAAACAAACTCTACTACTGTTTATTCCAAATTGACAGGCAGTGGGTTAAACAAACTCCCACAACATGGAAAGAGTGCTGCAGGCAGAAAATTTAATTTAGGTCTAGTTTCCTTTAATGACTCTGCCTCGCAGCGGCATTTTAAAAAGTGGAATAAGAGTGCGCTTGGGCTTTTGTGTTGCAGGCATCCCACACCTTCTGAGAACAGATAAGGCAAGACAGACTCAACCATACTGCAAGTCACCTATAATACTTCCCAAGGGCCACTGCTCCTTTGTTGGTTTTAAAGAATGCTGAGCTATTTGTCCTTAGTCTGCACAATAGGAAACGAGGACACCCAAACTTGGAATTTGCTGGCACAGAGAAAGGCGAAAAGCTGTGGCACGAGGAAACGGTGAGTTCTACAGGGTGGAGGCCATCTGCCCAACACCACTCAGACAAGAAAGAGCTGAGATGGAAAACCACTGCAATGAAGGATGACACAGAGCAAAGACCCTCACAGCCAGTCAGGAAGTTAAGCAGAGGGTTTAAAGAGAGGCGACAAGCGACTGCAAAGACCAGAATGAAGAATGTTTAGTCAGAGGAGCAGGGGAGTGACAGCAGGGAAGAGACAGCCATCTGTGTTGAAGGACAATGTGATGGACAACGTGACAATGAAGGAAGAAGATGGAAGGCAGGCCACACGGCGCTTCTGGAAGAGCGATGGAGTGAGGTGGTTGCCTTGCTGTACGGTCAGCAGAAAATGAGCATTAACACTGGAGACTTCTTCTTAATGGTCCCTGCCTCTTTTGTAGCTGGCACTTTATACGACAGTGGGGAAGCCTGGATCAGCAAAGCACTTATGCTAACGAGAACCATGACAACCAGAGGTTCCTCACCTGTGAAAACACCGTCAGCACTGAAATAGATGAAATGTGAACTAACACAGGGGTGAGCTCTCCTCACCTCACCTCATCCCAGGGCATGAGGGGGAATATGGTTTGAGATATCTGCTACTCTTTTGTCTTTTGGTGTCACCGCCCCCGGTATGAGGTGTGTACATGTGTTGTTTGTGTTGCGTGGTTTGTAAGGCTGCTGCTATAGGTCTGTTTGACACCACACAGCCTGTTTCCACCTGACAAATGCTGGATGAGAATGGGCTTTCTATTAGTTTTGTGCCACCTCTTCACTAGCATCTGTTTGTGAACTTCCCTAGGAAGAAATGTTGTGCGACCAGGAGTTCAATGCACATTTTTCTTTAGTAATACACTGGCACGCATAAGCAAATGCTGCTGTCCTTTCCTGAAGAGCCACTGCAATGTGTGATGTGGGCGTTTGACCCTTGGAGCACCTCTTTCGCCTTTGAGCGCCAACTGTACTTTGGTACTCAGCACTCTGAGTTAAGACCAGTGGAAGAGGTGGGTGGGCGACTATATCCTTGGTCAAAAACAAGATTGATATTTTCTCGTGCCTCCATTTAAGTACTGAAGGCAATTCTTTGAGAATATTTTTTGGAGCAGGGATGATTTTGTTATTTATTCAATCAACGTCTATTTATTAAGCATTTACTAGGTCACCTATGGTGACCACTTGGAAGGACAAGATGCATTTGCTTTTATTCCTTCTAGCGTGGTTGTTGAAAAAAGGAGAGGAGCCTCAGTGCATTATGGTCACACCTCATTACAGCATACAGCAATGTACATGTGCCACCAAATATTGGTAGCAGGTCCAGGACGGTTGACTCAAAGATCCCCACAGGCTTGAAGTCTGTGCCAGAGACAGTCCCCTCTCCAGCCAATGTCCCTTTACCCCTCTGAAAGCATACTGCCTGCGAACTGCACAGGAGAGCAGAAATCTCAGCAGGATCTCTATAACCTGAGAGCTTTTTTTTGCACTGAGCAGTCAGCACTCAGCAAATGGGATTGTCCAGGCTGCCAATCTGTCCCCCAATCTGTGAGGGACCCTCCCAATCTGTGAAGGACCCTGTGCCGGTGCAGGCAGCTGCCTCTACAAAGCAAATCTACCTGGGATGATTCCGCCTTGTTTCTGTGTGTCAGATGCTAACCCCAAGTTACACAAATGATCTCTCCAGACAGGTTGGAAAGAAGGAAGAGAGCACTTACGGCGTGAGGCAGGCAGGGCTAGAGTCCCCAGGGGGCAGTTAGTAAGACAGTTTGGTTCTGGACAGAATAGACAAAGAAAAGAAAAGCAAGTAGGTTGGAAAATATTTTTTTTTAAAAGAACAGTAAAGGATTAACATCAACAAGCAAGTGCCAGCTCCAGAGACAGAAATCAGGAGAAGCGTGAGGTCCCACAGAAGTGGCACATGCACTCCTGGGGCACACGGACTCCTCCTCTGCCTCAGTCAAGAGGGAGGAGGGGACCCTCACTGCAGAACAGCAACAGGCTTCTCCCTTCCGGTTTCTATTCTTCCCTGAGTTGCCCTTTGGCTTTTAACTTTCAAAGGCCATTTGGTGCATGGAGAGATGGAAGTCACAGGACTCTTGTGTTTGAAACAGAACGTTGAACAGCTGGTTTGTTTTAGTCACAATGATCAAGCGACTGCTGCTCATACTAAAAATTTTCCTTCTCATTTTCCACTTAGACATGGGAGGGAAGAATAGCATTGCATTTCCAGATTATTCTCATTCTCTTCACACGAGAACTCACAGCTTCTCTTTGCATCACTGCACTGGTGTTATGGCTTCAAGAGAATAAGAGTAAGTAGCTGTGGTGTGAAAGCGAGGGGAGAGAGGGGCATTTCCTGCTGTGCAGAGTCCTAGCCAGGATCCCTATGTCACCCCTGTGTTAGATGTCTGAGCGAAAGTTCAGGGCTAAAGAGTCCACGACAGGGTGCTCAGAGCAGGTTGGGAAATCAGAGTCAGTTCTGGTGCTTTTGGAATGAAAACCCAGAACTACCACATAATTTATGGAGTGATGAGAAGGGCTCTCCAATGGGCCTAAAGAGTAAGTCAATTCAGACAAGGAATAGTTCCACCGAAATCTAGAACAAGCAAAATTCCAGCAAACAGAAAGAGGAAAAAAGAGGCCATGGCATGTAAGCAGTGCCAGGAGTACTCCATGCAGGTTTTGAACCCCTCAAACTGCGCTGTGCTCTTTCAAACTGGCCAGTCATCTCTCGTGGTAGCAAACACACCAAGTGAGCAGAAAATCTACATAGACACTCTACAGAGAACCAAAAGGCGGGGGAGGGGATACACATAGCTTTGACTAATAAAACCATTTTCATGCCTTGAAACTGTGATTCAGTCATTAAACCATTTTCTTTATATTATCATGGATCGGATTGTTTGGAGCATTCATTGTTAGTAACGCAAAGCATTTTTGGTTCTTAAAAATTAGTTTCTATTTAGTCTCTAATATAAATGGACACTACAGGCACAGCCAGCTAATACTTTGGGACAAAGCCCTGCTTTCAGCTGATCCTTCCAGAGCTCTGAAAAGGCAGGGCATTCGCACAAATAGATCCTCTGCAGCAGCGAGCCACTTACCAGAGCCCACAGAAGACCCCATCTGTCACCTAAGAACATGCAACCACGACTGAGAATTCTTCGTCCTTCTCAGAGCATGTGAACCACTTATCACAGACTCACGTCTTTGGTGGGCCATGTACTGTCAAGATTAGGTTGAACCACACAGCATCGATGATTCTGTAGGTCTGCGACAACTTCACAAGGTTTAACCTATTTCAGATTTAAACTCTGTGTTTTGAGTTAAATACCCCTCCAGGGGTTAGACTGGGAACCTGATGGTCATTGTTCTCCTGGGCAGTATGTGGGGCAGGGGGTGGAGCTATACCTTCCTCCTCTCCTCACCTGTGAAGCTCGGGCCATGGCAGGTGGGAAAGCAGAGGGCAGCCCAGGGAGGCTATTTCTCTCCTTCTTTTCGCCAACCCTCGCCATCTGCTTGGGCTGTCCCGCCTGGGGAATGCTTGTGGGCGTCTGGATCCCCCTGGTGTGGATTTTGTCCATTTGGGCTACTGGTGGGCTGGGGCTCACCCTCAAGTCTACACGTAGGACCACTCCCGAACAGTGGCTGACGGAGGCCTAGGGACCATGTCCTCAACACCGCATGAACTGTGAGGCCAGCATCCCTATTTCTTTCACCCCTGTCACTGTCATCAGGCTTTGTTTTATTTTGCTCATTCTTGAGGTGGAAGTGGGGATTATTTTTTAAAGTGGCGTGGTACAACTATGCTGATGTATGTAGCTATACATCAGAACAGAATTCAACGTTGACCGATTTGCTAATATTGTTAAAGGGGATATAATAATAATCATATAATAATGTGATAATATGTGCGGTCGTATGCAGTGTGATAATGTAATGTGCCAGGGAGATAATCACATTGTATGAAGGCAGGGTTTGGATCATATCTGTTTGCCTCACCTGGTTTTCTTGCCATGGGGCTCTTCATAGACAGAGACAATATGTGATCTGTGAGATATAAGCCTGATACTTTGCGCTGAAGCCAAAACTGGAATTCAGCTGTTCTTTTAGTTCTTTGTGAGAGATGTTCTAGAATCCACTCTCTCAAAACCTTCTCTAGCACACCTCTTGTATCATTGCATATAAAGATCTGGAGCATGCAGAAAGCCCTGAAACAACTCTTACATACTTCACACACACATCCCTAGGACACAAATTCACCCAGAAAGAGGGCAAGTTATAACCTCAAGTGAAAAGCCCAGATAAACAGATGAGCATCAATTACTTAGACCAGAGAAGAGCACCTGATCACTTTTCGTTAAGCAGCAGCTCAGGCTTTTCGTTTCTGCCTATTCCATTCTCCCTAAACCTGGTATCTCCCCAGTTCACAGGGGCCTATTATGGACAATTCTCGAAATCAAATGACTTAGTACAATCCTAGGTTCAAACTTGTTTTCCCAACATTTAAATGGAAGAGCTGGTAGGGTGAGGGTGTGGAATACTCAGCCTTCATTACCTCGATGGACCCTGGTTCAGCTTTGACCGTTTCTCCCATGTGGCTGTCACTGTTAAGACTTGGGAGGCCATGGGGGGCCTGCCTCCTCTCCTCCTTTAAGGCATGCTCCAGCAGCTTCTTGTTGAGGATCCGGGCTACGTTCTCAGTGAGCGTGTAGCCAGGGGGAGCGGATAAGTCCTGCTTCACAGGTGTCCCCTCTCCCCCTTCCTCCCTACAAGTCTCTGAGCCAACCCCAATGGGGCTGGGTGACTGTCCCCGGGAACTGGGGCCGGTGTCCTGGCCTGGGCCCAGCTCCTGCTGGGGTTCTACTGAGCGAGACCGACTCCCAGCCCGTGTCCCTTTCTGGAAGGGGTCCTGCACCACAGGGCTGTGGTCGATGATGTTGAAGAGGCTGGAGAGGCCATCGTTGATGGCTGTGTGCACGGGGCTCTCCCGTGTGGTGGTGGAGCGGGCCCAGGCCGACTCGCTGCACCCCTTCTGGGCCAGCCCCGGCGAGGTCCTGTTATTTGGCTGGTCAGCTTTGGGGAGGGGCTTCCTCTGCAGCTTAGGAGATCCATACTTGGGGGAGCAGCATGTGCGTTCAAACTTGGCCTGCACCTTCTCGATGGCAGGGGCCACCTGCCTGCTCCTAAGGCCGCGGGACGGAGACGATGCGGGAGTGGCACCACCCCCCGCCTTTGGTGTGAGACACTTGTGGGGGCTGCTGGTGATGGCACTGCCACGCAGAGCTTCGGTCTGCAGGCCGATGCTGATGGTCTGGATGGTCTGTGTCCCAGTCGTCCGGGACCCGTTAGTCTGGCAGGCCGTGTCTTTGACCCCCCGGGGGTCAGGGGAACTAGAGCAGATGGCATTCCTGACAGAGAAGGCCACCTCCTTCATGTCATCACTCATGTTCTTGGACATCTCCAGGCTATGCAAAGGGGAGGGGAAACCCAGGGGGGTGCAGAGGGCACTATCAAGGGGGTGCAACCCTCCTTCCCCATAGTCTCGGGGGTGCCTGGAGGGAGCGCAAGGCCACCTGCTAAGTATGTGTTCTGAGGGCCCCCCCTTTGTGTCTCCCATGCCCCCTCTGGCTCTGCTTGTGGAAAATGGGCCCTCGGGCTCCACCCGGCCCAAGCCCTCACCGCCTGCCACCATGATGCTGTCCACCCTGCGGACCGCAGGCGGGCTATGCAGCACCCGCACCCCAGACGGCTCGGTGCGGACGTGGCTCCGCAGGGGCTGCTTCTGGCAGTGCTCTGGGCTGGTCATGGTGTCCGTGGTCATGGTGACGCTTGTGGTGAGGTACCAGGAAGAGTCAGGGAAAGGCTCGGTGCTGGCCTCGCTCCCCACCCGCCCTCCCTCGGTCCTATCTGCCCAGGGGTCTGGGGGCCTCTCGTCCCAGCTCTTGCTGTTGAACTCCTCAATGTACTTCAGGTCGTCAGGGGACAGGGGTGGAGTGACATCCTCCTTGCTGCTGGCAGTGGGCAGGCCTTTCTCTGGCAGGAAGGGAGAGACGTCCATCAGGCGCTGGAACTCAGACATGGAGGACACGGACACCGCCCTGGGAAAAGTGGGAGAGAGACAGTGTCAGTTGCCCGCCAGCCAGGGAGCCCACTGACCTGCGACCCCGTGGTTCAACGTAGCATGTGTG
This sequence comes from Pteropus vampyrus, assembly GCF_000151845.1. Taxonomy (NCBI): domain Eukaryota; kingdom Metazoa; phylum Chordata; class Mammalia; order Chiroptera; family Pteropodidae; genus Pteropus; species Pteropus vampyrus. The sequence continues at coordinate 2,084,415 of NW_011888903.1, forward strand.
TGTTGCCCACACAACAAGTGCCTGTTTCGTGTCAGTCTCCACCTGAACTATTAGAACACTTTTTCCAGCTGCTTGATTTTCGTCACTTCTGAGCTGACCCTGTGGATGTTTAATGGGCTTTTTATGGCTCTGGAATTGTTCCAGGAGCTTTGTATTTGTCAGAATAGAATACAGCCAACCCTCAAGCGTGGTGGGAACAAGTAGAAGGGCGGGGCTACCTGGCAGTCATAGCTAAGCTCCAAACCCACTTTGGATGGTTTCATTTTAGCCTACGGTGCTCTACAGGAAGAAGGGAAAATGGCTGTGGCCTAATCTCTCTATCTACCGACCAGTGCCTTCAATTCCTAACCTACTGGGAGTTGTCTGGGTTCTAGGCATTATGGCAGGTGCTCATGCTACAGACATGAATACATCACAGTCTCAATCCAAAACCAGCTAATGGTATGGAGCAGGGGGGAGATATGACAACAAAATAACTATAATCTAAGGTCTTTTTCATCCATTGGCCTCATCCTCTACTGGCTTAGAGTACATCCTCTATTTGGCCTCCAAAGGCCAAATGGAATATGTGGAAGAAGGAAGGAAAGTGGAAGATGTAATCAGGTTGGGAGATGAATTTTCAAATACCATTTCAAACAGAAATTCCATCTGGCCCTGCCCAAGTCCATGAATGGGGCTCAGCTCTCCCCTTCCCTGTCTGATCCCTCTTTTGTGGTCAAGCCTTCTCTTTGTTCCCGTTCCTCCTGTATTCCTGGACAAAAGGAAGATGGCCACAGACACACACAATGAAGGGTGATGACAGGTGAGCTAAATCAACAGTCAGTTTTGGATAAGCTGCCGCCTGATAGATGTGGATTTAGATGTAGATTCCTGAATATGTTAGCATTTTAATTCAACATATTTCTATTTGTCATGAATTTACTGACTGCCTCCTGTAGGCCTGGGCAGGCTGGGCATTCTGACATGCTAAGACAGGAGGTTTCTGGAATGCTCAGACAACCTGTCAGCCTGCCCAGGGCCAAGAAGTGGTGGCCAGGAAGGAGGCTTGGGGCTGGCCATGCCTGGACCCTCTGGCCTGAAATCCCTCTGGATAGGCTGTTGGGGAGGTGAGGTGTATGCAGACTGTTTTTGCAACTAGACCAGCTTCTCATAAGACATAATATCTGCCCACCTCCCACACAAAGGCTTGAATACCTAGAGTTCTAGATTAGCCCAGGCCCAGACAGAGGCCATGGGCCACTCTACCATAGGACCCATTAATGATGATGAGGCCAGAATTGGGGACTGTGTACCACAGGGACTAACCCATAGAACCAACAAAACTCTGGATGCCTTTCCCCCACCCAGGGGCACATCCTCCTGTGGTCGTCACCATGGGGTAAAAGAGCAGGCTATAAGTGCTATCATTAGGCATTCCATCTTGTTATTCCTCACTAGAGGTAAAAGTCGGTGTTATTTTTTTGTTAGACATAATCTGCAAACTGTCTAATGGCACTCTGAATAACAGAAAGCTAGTTATAACCAGTGGTGGAAATTAACGGATGGGTCGATTTGTCACCAGGTCTTAGCTTTCCGGCAAGCATGGTTTTTCCTCTTATTGCCTCTGGTCCAGTCGAGAAGTCGTCAAATTAGTAACGAGCTTCAGAACACTGTTCACTGGGGGCTGGGAGTGCTATGCAGACATGGAAGTCCTGATCTACACTTCTCAGACGTAGCTCATTAACTCTGGCTTCTGCCCACAGAGGATCTACTCACAGAGTTAAATCAGTGTCACCTGTAAGGTTGATACGTTTCCTTTCTCTGTCCACGTTACCTCACAGAGTTAAAACAGTGCCACCTTTAGGGCTTGGATGGATAGCGTGGAACAGAGGTAATGTGGACAGAGAAAGGAAAAGTATCAACCTCAGCAGCACCCCAAGTGAAACAAAACATAACTACGAAAACCAGGATGCATGTGAAACATGTGCACACGTGTCAAGATACACAGAATAAAATAAGGAGGGAGCACCTGAAACTGCTAGAAGCAAGAGGAAAACAGAAATGGTGGGGAACACGCATGAACTTTCTTACTTGGGATATTTTGATATTGTTTACATTTTACAAGCATGGATTACTTTTTAAATTAACAGAAGCAATTAAGATAAAAAATAATAAATAGCTACAGTGCATGGAGGAGCTCTGCTAAAAAAAGAAAAAAAGAAAAAAGTGGGAGGATGTAATGATAGCTAAACTTCATTTACTTATTCCGTGTAGTCATCACTTTATGTGGATTAACACACATAAGCTGTAAAAAAATCTAAATACCTCCTGTTTACAGATGAGGAAACTGAGGCACAAAGCAGTTACGAAACTCACCCAAGGTCACATGGCTAATGAGAAGCAGAAGTAGATTTGAACCCAGGCCATTTGGCTCTTGAGCCTGAGCTCACAAGTGCTGTCCTGTACAGTCCGAGAATAACCGCACAAGACAGAGCTTGAAGGACAGAAATGTACCGTGGGCAATTCTAGATTTTGGGTGAATCCAATAAAGAGCAAAATTCATGGATTTAAAGTTTACAGAAAAACAGGGATGAGGAAACTGGAAAATACTGAATGGCTCAGAGAAGAGATTCCATGTAGTGGAAATGATATATATTCGTCTATAAAGAAAAAGTCTGTGTTTATGGGCTTGGGGTGGGACAGCATGCGAATTCTCTGTATTTTCCTCTCAGTTTTCTATTTTTAATGTTTAAATTTAAACGGATTTGTTTATATGTGTCTTTTCAGAAACATCCCATATACAGATGACCCAAAGTACATGATTACTAATATCAACATCAACTATTTTATATCTACTTCAAGGATTACTTCCAGGAAATATTTTAATATATTCTCCTAGTAAGAGCTTTTAAATATATACTATATAAATTGTCTCATAGCCTATTATGAGGGAGTTTTTTCAAACTTTAAGTAGAGGAGAGGGGTTTCCATGGACTTTTCAAAACTCAACACCATTATTTCTTTATATACACAATGCACAACTAGAACTGCAAAGTTCTTACCCTAACACTAATACACACACGCACATATACAACACCACATCTCTGGCCTTTTTGTTGCTAATTATAAAAAGTACTATATTTCTGAAATAAAAATAATAAAGCAATTACTTATTCAGAAGTCTAATTTTAAGTCATTTTGAAGATAGTGTTACAATAGACTGCAATGATGAGCTGAAATTTTAAGACCAAGACGATTTTATTTCAGTTGTTTACTATTGTTTTCATCAATCTTACTTACCTTTGAAGATTTCCCTTGTGATTTTCTTCTTCCTATAAAGAAGAAATAAGTTTATCTAAATCAGCTAATATTGGTTTCCTAGGAGACTTCAGTGTGCTAAATGATGGTTTTGCTCTCCTGTCCTAGGAAAACACCACTGAAAATGTACAGAGCCAAGTTTTAGTCAGGAGTGCTATTGCCCTTCAGCCTTTTGAAGTACAATAATAAAACTGGAATCCAGGGTGATGAGGGGTTGGAGCTTCTGCAGTCCAGGGAGGAGCCCACAGGAGTGAGAAAAATCGGCTATAAATTTTGTCATGGAGGTTGGAGAAAGTGGCTCTCCTGTGCTTCCTCAAAGAACTTTGCTGACGACATGAATTTCAAACCTGGCTTTGTAATGACCTGGATATGTCTGCATGTGTGTGTGTATGCATGAGGCGGGGAGGGGGTGCAGGAGGGATAGGAGATTGGAGAAGGCAAGATAAGGGTGACAGAGTTAGGAGACTGATGTCCCTTGGTCTAAGCCTCGCTGTAGAGGGTAGTGTGACATTCTTAGGCTTGAGCGCTTTCTTGGTTTTAAGCATCGCCATTTGGAATCAGAGATGAAATTACAGTGACTTCTGCTTAAGAAAAATGATAGCTGTGCTGACAGAGAACAGGATGTCTCGAAAAAAAAATCTTCGTGCTGACATGGTCTTGAAGAAGGGGCAAGGATCCTAGAAAGCCCTGATGGTGATGGAAATTTATTCATTGGCACAGTAAACAGCTTCCGCTTAGTGAGCATGGCCCTCCTCTCTGCCATGCAGATCAGTATAGGGTCCAGGCCACCGCGAAGCTGGCACTAGGACAGTCTTCTGACCCTGGGCTGCCTTATCTCTGCTGTGAAGCTGGACCATGTGAGATTGCCGTTAGATCAAACTGGGTAGCATACTGGTGATGTCACATCAATTGGGTACATATTGCTGAAGAGAGGGCCCCTACCTCACTGACACGTGCCTTATTTCCTTACATTTCAACAGCACTATTTGACATGAACTCTTCTAAATCTACTAAGTGTTTGGGACAGGCTAAATGACAGGCACAGCAACTGTTAAATTGACTCATAGGTAATGGTTCTTAAAATCGATTTTTAAAACACAGTTTTAAAGAGGGCATAAACAGAAAAACCGAATGCTGTGCCCTGGAAGTTTCAGCACAGAGCTTAGCACACATGTTTGCTGATCTAATTTACACAAGGTTTCTATGTGTTCGATTTTTTCTCTTTCACAGAATAACATATTATGGTATGACATTTGCTACTTGCAAATGTAAGGTACTTTCTTTAAAACAGATTTTTTTTTTGTTATTAGTTAGTTTTCTAGAATCAGAAGACTGTGCTATGAATTTTTAAAAAGTTAAAGATCTACACTTCCCAGAATGGTCTATTTCCTCCTGTGTTTCACGGGACATGCCAGTTAGTGAGACCTTTCCATTTTCATAGAACATGAGTCCTGCATTCCCAAACCCGAGACGAAGTGGCAAGGTGAAACTGGCCGCAGAGCACGCTAGGAGTTTGGGGTCACGTCCACCAAGCAAAGCTCTCGGCACTGTGAAGGTTTCACTTTTACTCAACCCAGAGGCTGCGATATGCTGGACCCTGGAGCCACCAGCCACCCGGCCAGGTTTCGCCCACAACCCGCTGACCAGATGAGAAAACCCAGGCCGACCTCGGGGAGGCAGCTCCTGAGCTCCCTCTGGGGTCCGCGGGCCGCA
>NW_011888903.1:2089474-2109382 GCF_000151845.1 Pteropus vampyrus
CACCAGCCACCCGGCCAGGTTTCGCCCACAACCCGCTGACCAGACGAGAAAACCCAGGCCGACCTCGGGGAGGCAGCTCCTGAGCTCCCTCTGGGGTCCGCGGGCCGCGGCCTCCTCTGGATCCTCCTCCAGGGTCAGGGCGTCCAAGTAGAGGTTCTCCCGGGCTGAGCACCTGTCCGACTCCTTCAGCTTGGACAGCGGCCTGTCTTCAAACGGGGTGGGGTCTGCGTCGGTGCAGGGCCACATCCCCACCAGACGAGGCACGCGGGGGCTCCCCGGGGGGGCGAAGGGGCGCATGTTGCCTTCTTTTTGATCACAGAAGAAACTGCCACCTCTCCGGGGACTGTTTTCTTTCTGCAACTTTGGGGTTTTAAAAACAATTTTTTTGTCTGTTAGTCTCCTAAGATCATAGTTTCTCCCCAATTTGGAATTATAGATAGGTCCATCTGTAATTCCACAGTTTACATCTCAAAGACTATGAGAAATAAATGTTCTTAAAATTTTGACCTTAATTTCAAAATGTAGCCCAACATTTTTTTAAATCACAATTTTATCTGGAAATCTGCATTAACCACACATAAGCCAAGTCCTTCTGATAAGTATCTACATGTTATTGAGTATAACTTTGAGTACTGTGCTTATAGGAAACTATACATTATTGAATGATGTATTTAGAACTCTCTTTTGTAATTAATTATCTTCAAGATTTAAGGAACACTCAATGAAAGCTATCAGTGACAGCAAACTTCTGAGGGTGAATTTGATTTTCCTAACTAGCAGAGTTTCCTAATAATAACAGAGTAGTACTTCCAAATCATGTGGAAAGAGTCCTTACATATAACCTGAGTGACCAAACTGGGCTATAATAACTGGGTATCAAAAACAACTTATAATTTGCTTGAGAGGATTAAAACGTAGCTATGAAGGCAATTGAAGACCTGGTATGACTGAAAACAAACAAACAAACATAAGCCACATACTTTGGATTCATATTTTTTTTGCCTAACTTGGTAAGCTCAAGAAGCAGTGGTATTTGTGTGTGTGTGGGGTGTGTGTGGAGGTGGGGTGGGGTGGGACACAGGACCACAAGGGTTTAGGAAGACCTGAGTTGGAACCATTGTTCCATGGCTTGCTGGTTTGCTAGCAGGTGCAAAGTCCCCTGCTCTTCTTAGCTCCGTTTCATCTGTAAATGGGAGCAGCACACCTCCCTCCTAGGTTGGGGGGAAATGGCAGGGGCCGGGCCCATTGTGCAGCTCATTGTTTGCCAGTGAAACCACCAGAGATTTCCCCCAGGCCTGCCTGATTCCAGGGCTGCGGCACACTGATAACTCAGCCCTTCGTGGGGAGGCACTTCAGGAAGGGAGCCCATGGACAGGCAGGGATATGGTGTGACAGCAGACTCTCGTTCCTCGAGGAGGACTAATGGATGGCTTCCTCTCTTTCTCTAGAGCTTTCCTCACTGCCTCTCCATCAAAACAGGCACAGAAAACACAAATGAGAGCTGAGGATATTTCCACCTACATATCCTTAATGGGGTCTTTACTGCATGATGTACTCATGCACTCTACACATTGGCTGCTCTTTTGACTAAGTAAATTATCTGCATGATCTGAGTGACATTTGGATTTGTCCTGAAGGGGTGGCAGAAGAACGATTTTCAATCGTCAAGTGCTGTGACAGTGTCAGGAAGTTCTAAAACACCCTTGGAAGCATATTAACTTATTTTTTAACAAAGCATCTTTCATAAACTATACCTTTGTGTCCCAATTTCAGCCTTCATCCACAAATTGGATATAAGCAACAAAGCCATGTGGAATAATGGCGATAAAAGACTTTTACTCATTTTTAGTAAATTCTGAGGTGGTGTAACCAAAGTCTCAGAGAATTATCTTCATTTTATGAGAAAGATGGAGATCCGAGCAGCCAGAGTTTCCATGTTAGAGTCTGAGGCAGGATCACAGTTAAATGAGGGAAGAAGCAAGTAACCCTGAGTTTCAGCTCCTCCCTCCGCTCTCTACCCCTTCCTCTCCATGACGCAGTTCTTCACAGTTCTCTTAAAGATGCTAAATGCTTACTTTAAAAAAAATAAAAAGGAAAGCTTTTTATTATGTTCATCTAAGGCATGTCAGCACAATTTAGTTTCAACACATGATCATCTCCAAGCTATTTTGGGCAAGGAATTAAAATGCAAGAATCACATCTGAAGCTGTAAATGTGCACTGAGGGTGTGTGAAGAGGGGGAAGAATGACTAAAGAGGAGAGTCATGAACAAGCAGGTTCTAACTCAGTAAAGTGGGATTTCAAAAATAAACCTCCACAGCCAGGAGCAATGAGCAATGTACACTCAAGCTGGTAAGTGTTAGGTTTCCTAAAAATGAGCTGGAATGGTTTTAGCTGGAGGGATCTACTGCTAGATGCCTCCGGGGTGTTGTAATAGAATAATGGGTCCTTAAAAGGATAGGGTTTCCTAGGAGAGTCATTTCAAACCAGGCATCAGCAGTTACTGTACTTAGAACTCTGCAGTAGAACAACTTGTAATACAAACAGAAAATTTAAAAGATTTGCATTTCAAATAATACAGGAAACAATAAACCCGCAAGAGTGTCACCTTATCTGAACTGGTCAAAAGAAAAAAGATCACTTTGTGAATAAGTTTTTTTTAAAAAATGGCCTTTCAGTGAAGTAGAGGCAACTGATTTAAGGAAGTTACTGGAAGGGGAATGGAATGACACATAAACTTTCCTTTAGCTCTTTAGAGCTGCAAGTCCTATATCACCTACATGTTAACTGGGAATTTAACAATTCTAAAGAGAAATATAGTATAACTTCGTAAAAGTTAACTATGACCCAACTAAATTTGGATTGAGACAAGAGATGCTGATAAGATGGATGATATGTGTTATATGACCTTAACCACACTCCCAGGCATTCATCATATAAAATGCTTCATGTGGCACAGAAATTGTGTAGGAATTCAGTGACACCAGACAAGTATGAAGCATGTGTTCTGAAAGTGGAAAATGGATTTAGTGTTACTTCTTTTACCATCTGTACTAAGTTATCATAGTCAAGGTTATATGGTTCACCAAGTAGTCAAATATCAAGATTATGAAGAATATTCACCTATAATTCTTATTTATATATGAAATATGCAGCTAACAGTTAAATGAGTGAGCAACCCAGTAACTGATAAAATCTCCACACACACACATAACACACTTCAGCCAATTTCCTCTTTCACAGAGAATTTCTATAACTGCTTTACTTATTTTTCAAGATTGGGCACCAAGATTTATAAAGTCTTCTTTTAAAATCTTGAATATTTTTAGGGAAAGGACAGATTTATTTTTGAAAGCCACCATTGCATATCTGAAGCATCATTCACTGGCAACAAATCCTCTTCTAAAAACAGCAGTGAAATCATTGTACAAAGCCTGTGGGATCCACCACACAAACAGATTTCAGGAACAGATGAATGCCCGGAACCCATTGTGCTCAGATGTGAACCTTGAGGACTGAAGTTCTGGGGCTGACAGTACTGACAATTATTGCTGTACGGACAATTTGAGAATGGGGTTCAACTCCTGCCCCCTCTTTTCTTTCCAAAACATAGTCTTAAAATGAGGTGACTGTTCATCCCTTGCTCATTAACTCTTCAAAAGCTGAATATCATGGGATATCTTACCAATTTTTCCTTTACTAGAAATTCCTTGTTCTCAAAAGTAAAATAAAACCCTTAAAGACCTGCTTAACATATATCCAAGGTGTGACTTCCAAAATGAAGCCATGACAAGATCGATAAGCCTATGGCTAACAGGCAAAGGGGACCTAGGAGGGCAGGGATCGTGATGGTCTAACCGGGTTATGGAAGGGACAGACAAAGTGAGAGATCCTGGAGGAAAGGCCAGGAGGGAACCTCCATGGTAACAGGGTGCCTGAGTTACTACGATACTGTGATACTGGTTAGCTAAAGTTGGATATGAAAAATCTGTGACCATTTCATAAGAACATGTGCTACTTTGTCCCTGCAATATCCACTCAACAATTGATCCATATTCGATAAGGCACAAGTGTACAGGGGATTTAATACAGAAGATTCTCCTCAAGTTCTGGCATTTCTAGGCCAAACAGGAAGTGGCCGACTTTCCTTTGATAGAATTTGGGGAATTCTGAAATGAGACATATCGAATTTCAAGATAATGACTCAGGTGTGTGAGTAATCCTGCCTAGGAAGAACTTCAGCTATCTGTGGTGCACTTCCTGCTTCTCAAGGCTTTCTGAGCCAAAGGCTCCAAATCTCTCAGTTTATTCTTCCTCTCTCACTCTCCCACGGTATGTAGAAACTAACCTCTACCACTGCACCTGCATAACACAGGCACCATGTCTGGTGATAATGGAGCACATTTTTCAAAAGGCTCCTACATAAATGCAGTATGGGTATTTGAAATAGAGTAATAAGGTCATTTTTCCTGAACTCAGTTTCTTATTGATTAATGTGTTTCCTTGAGGCCTCATGAATTTATAAATGTGACAGGCTGAAATAAATAAAATATACGCTATGTAAAAATTCGGCCAGGGAGGAATTCCAAACCTTCAATAATTTAATGTGGAAATGTAATTTGTGCATCACTTAGGGCACAACCACAACTATGCAAACTGTCCTAAGTCTGATGCAATACAGAGAATGACGATCTGAGCAGTAGAAAAACAATTCCGTCTCATCTGAGTTTTTGAATCATTTGTTTAGCTGAGGACAATGAGCTACCAGCTACCTCCCCTGACTATGGTTCTATCTAATTACAGCTCAGCAATATCCACAGCAGGTGCAAATAGCCTGACTTCCAACTTAATTTAGCAGTTTCTTTACTAATGGACAACAATTCCACTCGAGCTGGAGCAATTACCGTGACCACATTTTTAGTGGCAAATTTAAAAGTTAATTTGCTTTTTGGCAGAAATCACTTTGTAAGACCTGAAATAACCTCATCTTTCAAGTTTAGTCTTTAAATTCTGTTTAAAAGTAATCCCACCCCCACCCCTGAACATATGAACACACCGCACACAGACACACACAGGAAAGTTACCTACAAACTTTGCAATGAAAAGATTTGTATAATGGAAAAGCTGAACCCAGGTCTCCAATGCTAAAAGTTCTATTATTTCTTCCTCTTCCTCTGGAGACCCAAGAAACATCCTAATGTAGTTAAGGATCTCTGAGCAGCCTGATTTTTTTCCCTCCTTAGTTCTCTGATTTCCAGGTCAATTTAGCCATCTCCACTCTCTTCCCTGTTCTCCAGTGTCTGGGTGCTTCGTTACCTGTTCTATTCTCCACAGGAGTTCCTTCTTTTGTTGTTCCCACTCCTGCCGATCTCTGTCCAGGCGGTCGAGAAGCTCCACCTTCTCCCGGTTCCAGTTCTTCTCACTGTGATGGATCTGCCAGCGCAGTTCCATGACCAGGCCGTGACTGTCAGCGAGGAGCTTCTGATGTGTCTCCCTCTCCTTCTTAAATGCCCCTTTGTTGTCCGTGGTAGAACCTGGTTCTCCAAAGTTTTTCTCAGTCTTCTCTTCCAGCTGTCAAGGAGAAAAACTTAGGAACTGAGTTTTGCACCAAGTTTTACATTAGTAGGTGAATAAAAATCTCAGTACATTAATGCATTATCCCTGGAAACATGTTTAAACCAAGATTTGACCAATCCCATGGAAGAAACCATTTTCACTTTTAAAGTTCTATTTATGAACATTTGACATAGAATGGTAAGCTTCCCTCAGTCCGCTTCTCAGCTCCGCTTCCCTACGCTGAGTCACTATCACTTCTTGCCTGTCCTTCTGTAGAGCTCCTTGAGGACAGGTACACGTCTGTCTCTATATTCTTAGCCCCGACATGGAACCTGGTGATGGAGCAGTGATGGAACCTAGGCACCCACAATAAATATTTGTCAAACACCCAGGAGGTTAAACACCGAAAACAAACAAACAAGCAGAAAAAAAACCCCACCCATCCAGACATAAATTCAACTACTGAAAACCAAAGAAGAAGCCTTGGAGGCAGACTGAGAAAAAAGATACCACACACAGAGGCAAACAGACAAGAATGACAGCAAACCTCTCCTTGGAAACTATGCAAGTCAGAAGACAATGGAGTGACATCTTTAAAGGGGTTACATGGTGGGGGGAGGAATAGCAATCTTGACAGAATTCTATAGTCAACAACAGTATCTTTGAAAAATAAAGAAAAAGAATACTTTTTCAACATATAAAAATTTAAAGAAAAAAAAATATTGCCAGCCAGAACTGTACTTCAAGAAATGATAGAAGAACTTTTCAGAAAGAAAGGATGCGATACCAACAGACACTGATCTACACAAAAAATGAACATTGGAAATGGCATAAATACATGCAAATATAAAAGTCATTTTTCCTAGTTTTAATTGCTTCAAACTATAACTGATTGTCTAAAGCAAAAATAGTTGCAATGTATTTAGAACATGTAGAAGTAAGCTGTATGACAATAGCACAGAGGACAGGAGAGAGGAATGGGAGCATGTTATTGTTGGAGAACATAATAAATTTTAGTGAAAGATTCGTGAAATTACCAATGTATTTTTTTTTCTATTCTAGTTCAGCAGATGCCTGAATTCTACTGGAAGACCCATCTTAATCCATTTAAATCTAATGGTTTCTAATCCATTCTCTAAACCTTGAAGCCAGAATAACCTTTTAAAAAGCAAGTCAAAATGCTTTAGTTCCATGATAAAATCAGGATTATCATTTCAATTCTTTGAGCATTCCTTTTTTTTCTCTCACATCTGACTAGGTGCAGCTCTGCAGATGTGACATGCTCCTTTCTTCACGGTGTTCTTTTTCTGTCTGACACATCCTCTCCTTTTTGGTGCACCCACTCCTATTCATCCTCTGAAATTCATTCAAAATAGGACTTTCAGGGACAACCCTTTCCTAAACCCTCAAGTCAAAGTGTGTGCCTTGCATGCCCCAATTCCCTGGCAGCCCTCTGTACAGGCCTGGCAGAGCACTTGTCACACTATTAAAAATTATAGCCCTTGTCTGGGTCTCCGACTGCATTAGGAATCCAGTCAAGAAATATCTTATTTGTTACTGGATCTTTGGCATTTAGACTAAGGTCTGACTGAGGAGTAAATTGAAGGAATCACAGACTTGTGAATTGACACAAAATGGCCTTCCCTGAGAGAAAATACTTAACTTTTCATAGAATTCATCTGTTTTGCTTTTAAAAAGAAGGAGGTAAAGATGGGACTATTATAAATGAACTGGCCTCACTCACATTCATTACTTCCTGGGTGGCAAATGTTTAAAGAACTTCTTAAGCAATTTGGGCAGAAGATGAATCTTTACCTATCACCACCTGGCTTCTAGGCTTGAAGTCCTAGCTTTATTTAATGGTGTTTAATGATACTCCCTGAGGCTTTATTTGTGCAAAAAAGGGGGTAGATACCAGGCTCCCCTAAAACAAAGATGGAATGTTTTGAATTTGGCTTGCATCAAAGATTATGCCTCCTTTCCTTAGCTATACTTACGTCTTTGAAAATACTTAGCTTTTTCTCCCATAAACGTATTTTTAAATAAGTTTAAAGGCAGCTGCTCATCAGAGAGTGTCCTTACTCATTCTTCCTCTGCTGCTGACTGTTCAGGATGTGTCCTAACATAAACACAGCATCTAGTAAGAGTCTAATACCAGGCAGTGGGCAGGGTTTGTAACTGGGTCAGAGGCTGAGCTATCTGACCAGACTTGCCTGCCACTTTGGTTTTCCTATGTTTTGCAGCTTTCCTGCAGAGAAGATTGTGTGTCTTCACTCTTCCTAGGGTTGTGAGCTTGACACCAATGTTCTCTTGAGCCAGGTGGCAATGCAGGTGAACAGGGGGGCTGTTTTCTTTTGACATGACAGGGCCTTTCATCTTTTATTAAGGCCGGAAGATGTCTCCTTTCTGGGCAATTTTGTGTGTGTGTATACAAGACCGAGCCAATTCACATAAAATTTTAATTACTTTATGGTTTGCCTCAAAATGGGGCCTAGAAAATAGATTATCAAAGATGCAAAGACCTTTCCTCCCTCATCACGATCAAGGGTCTGGAGAAACAATCTGAGCAAGCAGACACTGTGTAGAAAGTGACAGAGCTTTTAGGATTTCCAGGGAGATGTTTCTGAAATTGTAGAAAAGAATTTTCTGTCTCAGTCTGATCTTAACAACCCTACCGAGGTCTAAAATCCCTCCAGAGGCTCCACCCCACTGGGGGGTGTGGGGCAGGAACCTGCCCCCCCCCGCCCCCCCCGTGAGCACTAGGCTCTGTAATCGGAGACCAGCAACTTCTGGGACTCCGTTTCCTTTGGTGTAAATAGAGACACTGAAATTGATTAGACTTCTAGGGCATGTAGTGGAAAGTCTATAGCTCTTTTCAGTATTTGGAGAAATCTAAAGGAAAGCACATGTTTACCTTTTTCAGAGAGCCTAAACTACAATCTGCTTTTTCATAGCTCCTGTCTAAATTATGTCAGCACACTCTGATCACAACTTCATGCTGGTCGACCTTCATTGGGGCTAAACATAACCTTGTTCACTGTGGAATGGGAGAACAAATGCTACTTTAAAAAATGCTGCTTAGTGGGGAATAAGAGGAGAAGAAGGTGCCTTAGAAGTGCTGGGAGCTTGAAGAAGAGACAGGAGGCAGCTGCTCCTGGTTTTCTCCTTGGAGCCCTCTTTCTCTTAGACTCACTATGGATCTGAGTAACTGTGCCTCCTCCTAACCTGTCCCAGGGGAGCCTGGGTGGGCCAGGTACCTGTTCCAGGCGGCACTTGAGCACAGCCCACTCCATGTCCCAGGCAGCCTTGTCGCTGGCATATTGCTGCTGCAGCCGCAGCCGAGCGTGCTCGTCCTCCTGCAGCTCCAAGCGCAAGTCCTCCAGCAAGGTCTTCAGTGCGCCGAACAGTTGCTGGTTTTCCACCACCTGTGGGGACAGCGGGGTTGACTCTGCAACTTCATGAAAGGGTTTTCTTTAGGCCAGAAGAGGAGAAGAGCCTGGAAATCAAGGCGGTGCTGGGCCGTTCCTAAGATGCCACTGACAATGGGCACAGAGCCAGGGGGTCCCCATGCAGGTCATCGGTCCCCTGGGGATGAGACTGCTAAAGGCCTGCTGGAATAGGAGGGGCCAGATCAGACTGGTGCTATGGGAACCTGGAGCAGAAGGAAGCTATAGGAGGCCACAGGGAGCCCTGGAGTCCAGGATGCTCTGTGTGACTTCAGACGTCCAAAGCTCTCCTAAGGATGTAGATATAACAAAATACAAACACTTACCTATGTATGCTGTCATTTTAAACCCAGCTGTTGCACCAGAAGGGAATTAATAAAGGTCTAGTGTCTCTTGTAAACATAGAGCAGTCATCCTCTAACTTTTAGTTACTAAGAGGTGATATATATGACAAGCATGGCCATGGGCCAGAGGAGACTTTTGAGATTTAATAATTAAAGCCAACAGTAAATGCTTAACCTGTTCGTGAAGGCTTCCTCGTGGTCCACTGAGATGAAGTAACTGGCCCTCTCCTTTCCACTTCACTAACAGCAGAAAAAACCAAAGCTCCTACTTGTCTACCCGGCGCCCCTGTACCACCAACTGTAAGTGCCCCGGGGAGAGACAAAGCCTGACCCGCCCCACATTCCCCGTGTTTCCCACAATGCTCGGCTCCTGTGAAGTGTGCAAACAGGTCTGATAAATGAAAAATGGATTTTTATTACTAATCTGCTTATACCTAACTTAAAGATTTTATATTTTCTAAAAACTGGCCTGCCCTTTGAAGGCACATTTCAAAACCATGATAGCGATCTCAGTATGTTTCAGCAAGGGTATTTTATCAGAAAGATTAGTCCAAATGAATTAAATACACTGAATCAATTCTATACCTGAATAACAAAAACCACATGAGCCCATCTCTTCCAATCGGACAGAAAACACAAAAGTGCTCTCAGACGATCTCAGGGCAATCTTGTTCAATACATTTATGAGGCAGGCAGAATAAAAGCTCTCTCAGTCCTGCTGGATGCAGGCTGTCTCCACCATGGGTAGACAGAGCCCTTACTCTCAGGCAAATCCCCCGTATACTTGATAAAACTCTCATGCTAAGAGCAGCAAGGAGAGGGCCCTTCGCGTCCCTAGCTTGGGATTTGCACACACGTTGCCTTTTCTCTATCGTGTGGAGTCAGTGTGCTTTTGAAACGATCTAGTGAATCCACTAAACATACACATGTACATATACAAACATGGTCAAACACATTTGGGAAGAATTTAAGATACTTTGCATGTATGTTTGGATTTAAATAAAGTTGAATTAGGAAAGAGAAATTCTTTAACTTGAGCAGATTTGTTACTTACTGAAAACTCCAGTTGCCTCCATAATTTATATGAAGAGCTACAGTATTAGATACAGTAGACTTTCAACCAAGTAGAAAGGTCTATTTGTTAGCATTTATTACTTCTTGATTTTTCTTACCTTGAATACTTTCCAACCATCTGAATATAGATAAATTACTACTATACTCAAAAAGATGCTTGTGAAATATATGAAATTGTAATAAATGCAGAATAGTTTCTTTAAACTTTATAACGAAAGTATTTAAAAACTATATAAGTACAGGTGAGTGAGAAGAGGTGTTGCAATAATCTTTTCAGAAATACACACCATCTTAAGTATAGTATCTGTTGAAAGATTATGTATATTTTATTGTAGATTTACTTGGTATTTTCATCTTTGAGTTTAAAATTTTTTAAGTATGACTACTTTTTAAGTCAAAGCATTTTGAGCACAAAATAATGATAATAATTTTGATTCAGTCTTTGGAGTAGTTGTCACTGAAGAAAAAGTAGAAAATCATATGAGAAATTTTAACATGTAATCGATAGCTCCTTAAGAATCCCAAGTCTCCTATGTGGTCAGCCTTTGGGGGTTTTAGCCCTAAACCAAACAGCTCTGACAATGTTAGGACCAGAACTTGTACCCCTCGAAAGCAGGGGTTCATGTGCCAGTCCTTTCGCAGACTGAAAATGTAGAAGTACTTACTCTGGAAGTAATCGCTTTTTTGCATTAGCATATATCAGAGGAAATGAAATTTAGCCTTAATGTTTTCATGTATATTTGGGTTAGAGTAATCAACATTATGTTCTATTATATCAGTACAATATTCATCATTACGAAAGAAGCTCAAAATAGCTTTGGGGTAAAAGTAGCCAAGGGAGCAAGAGCTCAGAGAGTCCGAGCTATTGGTACTTGTTACTATAATCACCCAGCGGCAGCATGTTGCATGGCAAGAAACCACACTATCACTCTGCCTTGGTGTACAGAAGCAAGAACTGATGTCCCAGTAAAAATTTCTAAAGATCCAGAATGAGCCATAAAGGGGCATAATCCTTCTAAATAGCTTTTTTTCATGTACAAAACCCCCAGTAATGATAATTAATATTGTTTCCAGTGGGCCAGGGGGTATGCTAAATCATTCACCTACATGACCTTACATTTCACATCCATCCTGGCTTCATACTGCCATGTTCCTCGTGTTGTAGAGGAGGAACCACAGCGTGAAGGTACTGCTAACGTCTCACTGCTAGGAATAGAGCCCAGACTGCAATCCAGGTCTGTTCCATCCCAGGCTGAACAAACTAAACCAGGATATTTGAATTCTGACATCATTCCTTGCCTAGCTTTTTTTTTTTTTAAGTTGACCTTAGAGAAGCCATCCAATCTCCGTGAAATGAATTTTATCCTCCATATCAAGGGAAATAATAATAGTGATCTACCCCCTCCCCCGCCAAAAAATACCTAGAAGTTACTTCTCTCACTTTTTCTCTGGCGGTGGCCCTTGTTGGGCTATGTTTTGGGTCAAAAGATGACCCAAATCAAGGCATGAGTGGATCAAAGACTCTCTGGTCTATTTAAAGGTTTTTAGGTGACAGTCTTCTTGGATGCATAGTGTCTGAACCTTCTGTACCAGAAGCCCAGCTATACAACCTTTCAGTTTATGTATCTGTTAAGTATAGATCAATTTCAATTAAAAAAGATCAACTTTTCAATCTCTTCCAGATCAGCTGGTTGGTTTTCTTGCAAAAAAGCAGAATAAAATGGCTCCACTATTTCTTCACCCCAGTCTAAGGGCATTTCAGCCCTTCTAAGCTCATCTTTCTTTGGTGAGGCTTAAAATAATCCCTAAATTGGAATCAGGAGCTTGACTGTGCTATAAAGTGTTAAACTTTATAACAGGTTCAAGGTTAGGCATCAGCCAAAAAGACTGCTGTCTAAGTATACGATAAATATTATTACTAGAAAGTGAAAAAAAGTTTACGGAAAAGGTAACATACCAAGCTATTTGTGATGCAATGCTAGCAATTTTACAAAATCATTCTTGCCTAAGATTTCTAAGACCTGTGAATCATAATTCTGTGAAAGAGCTAAACTATCATCAACTACCTCTACTCGCATCCAAGCTGTCAACTTTGTAACTGGCTTTAATCTGAAGTTGGAACAGATATATGGACCTGTGGCTAAGGCTGATCTACAAAAATCCAGTCACAAAATAGAGGTGATAGCCTCTACCTCCTCTTCATTTAGGCTATTAGACATAGGCAGGGAATTCTGGAATGCTCTGGTAGCTGCCCCTGACCTGCCAAACACACTGCATAGTTCCTATTTGATACATATAAAGAGAGAGACCTCATGCCACATTCAATAAAAGTAACTCCTCTAACAGCAAGAGTCCCAAGACAAGTCCTTTTCTGTGAGACAAACCAGAAAGGATACATTTGCACATCCAGAAGCATTTTAATAAATAAGTCATTTGTCATTCTTACCTTCATTGTTACATTCCGATTAATTTTAAGATTCCTTTTTAGAATCATTATCCCTTCACAGATAAAAGACAATGAGTCACTGAAGACTGTCCCTGAAAATATAACCTATGATTGTGGCTTACAGAGATGATAGACTCATTTATGTACAGAAACCATTTGCTTCTGGCTGAGAATATACCAGGTGATCCTGGCCACAAAGGCTCTGTGCCTGCAGGCCACCATAATTTTCACTGAGAGTTTTCCAAGGATAAATGTGGGTGTGTGAAACAACTAATGGACATATATTTAATAGATTATAAACACAGAGGTAGCAGACAAAGGCTTCAAAGAAACAGGGCAGGTCTGATGAAAATCAAGTGGCCAAATGGGAAGAAATACTCATCAGTGAGGTTTGAAGTTTGTTACGCACTTTGAAAGGCATGTCTTAAACTGCCAACCATGGTTAACTCTGGGAGGTGGGTATGGGGCGGAAAGAGTCCTTTCCTTAAGTCTCCTTTAGGATTTGAGACTTTTCATCCTCAGCTAATGCTATTTCCACAGTAACAGAGACAAACAAATAAAAATGCACAGCAAAAATAAAATGCTCTGGTATGGTTCCTTTTATATAGAGTTGCACATCTCCTGGGTGAAGATAGAAAGTTACAGAGTCTGAAGAATAAACCAAGGTACAACATTCAAAATTGAAATGTAAAAGCCATCTAGGTTCAAGAGAAGAGTTTTCTTATTACAAAAAAAAAAAAAAAAGTTAGGGCAGATCATAGTTTTGAAGTACAGGCCTTGTCTGGAAGAGGCGATCTTTTTGGAATTTTCCGCATCTAGGGCAAAGCAGGAAGGTGGGTAGCCATAAAGTAGGCTGCTGGGCACCCAGGTGAGCCGAAGCCTAAGAGGTCCAAGGAGCCGAAGACACTTTGTCCACAGGGGAAAGGCTGACTTTTCCCTGAAGGCCTTAAGCTTCAGATGAGCCCCGGATCAGTGACAAAGGCCTAGGAAGCAGATTCTACTTAGTCCCAAGACTGGATCCTCCGTGGGACTCTTCGGTGACCGGTCAAAGACTTGAAGACTAATATGAAACATAATTTCACTAGATCTTGCTCTGAATTTTAAATTGGGTTCTTTATTTTACACTTAGATGCTTTAATAAAGAGTACTGTATCACATCTCTGAATGAAAAAGTAACTTCTTTTTTAATAGATTAATCCAGTTCTGGGAAGACTAGCTGTTGGAACCACAGGGTCATAATTCTGGCACTATTAATCACCTTGTGTTTAAAAAAACTTGATTTTAGGAATTTCTGATGAATACAAAATGCACACACAGCCTTAGGGGTGCTAGTCTCAAAAGCTTAACGTGGTGGCAAGAAGTGGCAAGGGTCTAGGAGCTCGGTGAGAAATATACAACACGTCCTTGCATATTTCCAGCCTGGCCAAACTGAAAGTGCTTACTGTTCTTGAGGACAATCAAGGCACTGATGCTAGATTATATAGATCAGTCAGCAGGGAACATTCTCAGAACCAAACGTTTCCAACCTGATGATTTTCATGAACTATTTCCAAGGTTGGCTTGATACATGTAGTTATGTAGTTGTTTTTTTTTTTTTCTTTAATCTTTCTGGACATGATAAATGTTGCTATTTACTGTGTTCAACTGTGAGAATGTTCAATATGACGCAAAGCAAAGATCATGGCCTGGGAAATGTTGCTTGTAAATTTATCCTTGGGAAAGAAGTTAGGCCACATTTCTCATTCTGCTTATCACCTGGGGAGGGTCTCGGAGTTTCGGAAAATGGTGTGACTCTGTAAGACATCCAGGCTGCCTGCCTGCTACCCAGGCCACCAAAGGGCAGGCAAACCTGACGGAGAACGTTTGCTCTCAGGAACCAGCTGTTGCTTACAGTAGAGCTCATTAATCTTCTGTCTTTGGACGGATAGCATTGTGTACTTAATTACTGTGGAGAGACGGGTCCATTAAAGGCAGACGATTCTGCTCGGCTGAACGCCACCCTGTAAGCCCATCCGCGTGCTTCTACTGCACACTGTGCGAAGCAGAAACTCAAGGGTCCATCTCTAACATAAGGGGAAGAGCTAAAAAATTAGTACTGGAAGAAGAGGAAGAAATGATATTAAAATACACCGAATGTGAGGTTCCAGCTGAGCAACTTTATATTATTTTTCACCCCAAGGGTAAAATGTTCCATGACTATTGTTTAGAAAACCAGATGTCTTACATTTTTTTCTATTTCCAAAGCATTTGGACACACGCGTGGGAAACACCCAACACGTGATCTTAGTACAGCAGGTTTACGACTAAGCGACAATCAAGAAATACTATTTGAGTTAATCATGGATACTTTATAGTATTGTTTGCAACATCTCATTTAAAAATAATAAAACTGGTATATTTTAAAGAATTATTTGCAAGGTAGCATTTTATTTTCTAACAAAGTCATTGCTGGAAAACTCATACCATGAGCTAAAATCTCCCCATGGACACTGGCATTATGACAAACTTCCTAATAACTAATTAAAAATTCCTTTGAAAGTATAATCTCTTTCTTGAGTCATATTACTCAGGGAAAATGAAGGGTGGATGGGGAGTGCATTGAAAACAGCTCTTTGTTTGTGAAAATCTGATTCGTAGATGGAAAGAAAGCAGTAAGGAGAAAATACACATTTCCCCTAGGCCTATGCTCATACATCACTGCTTTTCCTCACTTGGATCTGAGCTGAAGTGCTGATGACAGCCCTCTCCCACTTGACCCTCAGAGGCTCTGGGCAGAAGGAGGGGCCGCAGCTGTGGAGTCCAGTGCAGAGAGAGTGCCCCAAAATGTTTGAGGTTGAACGGCTGCAGCCTCGCCCACCTGCCCAGAGTGACTGCTGCACCTAAGGTCCACTCGCCCCTGCTCCTCACCCCGGAGCCAGAGATCCGGGTTTGGGGCCTTAGGCTCAGCTCTGTGGAAGCCTCAGAGAAGCAACATAAGATCAGAAAAGACCCAGATCAGGAAGTCTGGAAGGAGAGAGCTTTAACATTGGGGACCTCCCAGGGTCTCAACACTCCAAACCCACTATGGCTGCCATTTTGTATGAGTGCAAAAAATCTGGGTGGTATCAATAGTATCTTTTGCTTTATTAAGCAGGATCTATGTGCTTAATAAATGTGGCCTTTGGTAACACTAATAATCACTTAAGGGTATACACTGAAATCCTACCTCTCTTTACACACACTGTAATTTTTTAAAGAAAAGTCACAAATATTTTTATTTGCGGCATTATATTTTAAGTGGCTCCAAACATACCTGAAACACTTTATACATGCTTGAGGATTTTCTTTTTTTAAAAAAAAGACTTGTTCTTTCCTCCTTATGCATTACATTACCAACTTGGTGATACTACCAATACCCATTCAGCTAAACATCGACAGAAGAGACCTATTGGTTCTGTGTTCTGGCACAGTGAGAGCTCTGCACTCAGCGTTCTTGCCTCTTTGGAAGAATAGTCAACCTTTGTAAAGCCGCAGACCACTCTACAGGATGCATTGTTTTCTCTTGGCACATTTGCTGGCCTTGAGGGGATACGATTGACCTGATCTTATTACTTAATGTGTAAATAAGGCCCTTATTTCTAAATGTTAGCCAAATAAACTAATGGGCTGACATTAACATGAAAGCCTTACTGACAAGATGTCTAGCAAAAATACAGCAACAGGCAACCACAGTCAGCCAGAGAAGTTAGAAAACTTCTGCTCTTCAGAACACCAGCCCATGATAAAAGATGACACAGACATCAAGTAGGAGTCTCCTCTCCCAGATGTGGGCAGAACAAGGGGCTGAGACATTGGCACCCACCTGCCTGTGGAACTGCCCTCCATCTGCAGACTGCAGCCGACATCCCTGGTCGCCGATCTGCACAGGAGAGTGCGGAGAATGCTCCCGCATCGAAGAGCAGCCCAGATCATTATCGTCTTGGTCTGGGCCATCCCCCTTTGGGTCCCCCTGGATTCCAAGCTCACCAAGTCTGGAGAGGGGCTCTGCATGCTCACCCTGAAAACAGCAGGAGATAATGATCACTGCTCTATCCGAATCCTTCTGCTATACAGCCTGATTTTTATGATTGGAGGAGAATTATCTACTTTATGGGTTATCAAGTCTTCACTTTGCAGCCTTTTCCCCTAAGATGCTCATTTTGGCCATTACACTCTTGGCTACCTTTTCCATTTAAATGTCACAGAATGTAGTAAATACTAGAAAAGATTAGAAATTTTACTATTTATAAATTATTACTGCTTATAGTTATGATTTTATAAATCAAAGGAGGAACTCTAAAGATTGATCAACATGAAACTTTACAACTCAGGTTTTTCTTGATAATGCTTTTCTATGTCATGGATATTTGGAAGCACATTGAATTAATTTTTGAAGACTTTCTTCACCTTAAGGAAACAGAATTACCATACTTTTCCATTCATAGGATGACTTAAAATTGCATACACTGTTCACTAGAGTGAAAAGCAGATGAAAAGTCTTTGGGAGCTAAAAGGAAACCAAGAGTCACAATGCCTTGAAGCAGCCGGCACAGCAGCCCAGTAGTGCAGATACACCGAACACCAGAGGTTCCAGCCCTGTGCTCACCAGAGAGCAAGGCCAGGAAAGAGCCTGCAGAGCTGGGGTCACTCTGACTTAATCAATAAAATCCATCTGAAAGCAAATAACTTTGTTCTGGTTCTCATGAATCTGGGAACTGAGGCATGTTCTCTTTCTTATGAGAACATACACATTCAGAGATGGCAAAAAAGTAACCCATCTGGAGCTTAGAAGAGACTGTTATAAAACTGCGTTGGCAGAACAGGCTCTGGCATTTAGGGACAAAAAACTTAAACGAAAAGAGGAGAGAAAACAGGTTTACGAACCAGCAATGTAGAATGAGACAGTCAAGAATCTCAGGATGATCACTTGAATGAATTCATAGACCAGCAACAAAAGAGATGGCAGCAAAACTTCGTTGCAGAATGGAGATATTGACTCATATACTCTTAAAACCAAGTCAAAGGACAGCTCAGAATTCTTGGTCTCACATATGACTGGACAACCCACTGCATCTCCATTGCCTGGGGTGGACTTGACAAAATAATCTGAACTAATAGAAAATGACTTTGTGTGCAGGGGGAGGGAGAAGGAGTGTCAGGGGCAGGATCAAGAACAAAACCAATACAAAAACAACAAGCCCTCCAGGTGGAGCTACCTCAGTGAAATCCTCTCCTTCCTCCTCCATCTGTTTCCCTTGCCGCCAGTGCTTCAGCAGCCACCTGAGTTTGACGTAGAAAAGGAAAATATTCTGCTTCAAAGACCGGAGCTCCTGCTGCATCAGATTCCTCTCATCAGTCCAGGTTCGCTCATGGAGGGTGTTCTGCAAAGCTAGGCTGTGCATTTCCAGTTCTTTCCACCTCAAGGCACAGAGGTGCTCCTCCTCCATCTTGAACAGAAGAAAGGAAAGACTGTGACAAGCAGATATCCCAATTTGCCACCCAAACCTAACCATGAGTTTTTGTGAACTGCCATTCAATCTATATCTTTTTGCATGTGAGATATGAAACACAGAAGCCACCAAGAGTTAAGCAAACTCCTTGAGATGTTTACTATCTATAAAACCTCATGCGTTTTCTGATTCAAAGGCAAGTGCTATTTCAAGGTAAGGTATTATAATCATTTTTCATGGTCAAGTCTCTAGTAGTATTTTTAGATGTCTCTAAATGCCTTCAGGAAAATTGCTTCTTGGACATATGGCTATAGCTGACTTACATGCAGATTCCATTTGCTCTCTGAACCTAAGCTGGCACACAAAGGCACATTGTGATTGTAAAGCGGGACTAAATGGAGATCCTTCCCCTTGACTTCCTGGGCCCTCTGGCCTCCCAGCCCCTGACAGAAAGAGAGGAGCAGCAAGCTGATGGAGAGACCAACAGAGATCCTGTTAGCGAGAGCTAGGGGCCAGCAGGCACTCTGAACATGAACGTGCACTACTCCACTGCATACAGTGGTGAGCAAACAGGAAAGGTAAGTCCATAACCTACTACTACCACATTCCTACTAGATACGGGTAACTCTAAGGGAAATAAAAGCATTACTGAAAAAGAAATGTTTTCCATTTCTACGTTGAGTGCCTGCTTTTCAGCACAGATGTAGGCACTCTTCCAAGAGATAAGCAATTGTGTGTCAATAATGACTAAGCAAAAGGGCGCGAATAAAATCTTAATTTACAGACAAGGGCACAAGAATAATAGCTGTAGTAACTAAAATGGGATGAAAGCTCTGTCCCACAGACCGAAAGTGGGATTAGATTGCCGGCTTTATCATTATCAGCTGTCCTCTCCTCATTTAACACTCCCTCTTGTGCCAAAAACCAAGGCAGCGGGTCTTGTTTTGTTTTCCTAAAGTACCAGATGAATGTTCGAAAACCATGGGAATATGATTAAGGCTGCCTGAGGTAGACACATCAACAAGACTGTTGTGCTAAAGGCCAATGAAGAGTAAGAGGCAGCTCTGGGACAGTCCCTAGGTCTGTGCAATGACTTGCATGGGTCATTGTCCTAATACCAGATTTAATGTAAATAGTGGTGATTTAATTCACCATCTCAGCAGCCCTCGGAGTCCCATCATAAGTTCTCTCTCCTGTGGATGCAAGAATGGAACAGAGTGAGGAAAGGCAGAAGCCTAGTGTGCTGGAAACCCAGTGTTTGCAATTTACTTGCAATGCCATTTTAGGCCATCAGCTGACTCTGGGAAGGCCTCAGCTTCCTCAGCTGCAAAATGAAGCTAAGGCGAGATGCTGTGCAGAGCGCCTAGCTCGTGGCAGGTGCCCCAGAGGAACTAGAGAATTAGTTGGTGAAGTCGAGATGCTAGGGGGAAGATGTTCTTTTAGTCCTTTCATCGGCAACCTCTGGGAAATATTCCTTCCTGACTTGTTTTCTCTGACTTCTCCTCCACTGCCTTTGCGGCCTCCTGTTCCAGGACTCCAAGTACTTCCCAAGGCTCAGAGCCTTGGGAACACTT
>NW_011888903.1:2110814-2160703 GCF_000151845.1 Pteropus vampyrus
GTGCGGCCGCTGCAGCAGTGGAGTGACTCTGCGACAACTCACACCGAGATCCTTGCCTTTGTGCCCCTGTGTTATCTGGGAGGGACCATGCCACCTGCTTTTCGTCTCTCACTCTGGAGACGAGGTGGGTAAGAGGTGCCTATCACCTGAGCTTCAGCCACCACAGTCACCACAATCCGGGCTGAGAGAAGGGAGCCAGTGTATGCCACAGGCGTCTTTGCTACCACAGCAGCTTCTAGACTGTTTTAAAGTGCCAGAGGCAATCAGAGCTGGCGATTATGAGTGTCGAGCATGATCACCTCACTGATCACCTCACGTAGTCAGTCTCTCAGATTGACTGCTCAGCTCGCGTGCATAGAGTCTAAGCTGCATAATTAATTAGTTCGTTTGCCTTCTTATTATAGTTTTTCCTGCCTTGCTTTTCTCCCAGCTGTGCTGCTCTGGATGCTCAGAGTAATTGGGTTGGGCTCCTTCAGTGAATGGACACATTGTTTGGGCCTCTCGACTGCACATAGAGCCTAAAAGGTACTGTACAAAGAGCTGCTTACTACACGTTAGGTTAAACATTCTTCGAGGAATCTTAAAATTCTTTTTATTAGTGAAGTTTATCTTTTATGACTTTTATGTCCAAGTTGCAATGATAGAGGAGTCAGAGATACTACTCTTGAACTGTGTTTTTTAGAGATGGAAACACCATTATATTAAAAAATTTCAGGCATCATACTTCAATTCAATTTGAATTGAAGTATGACGTTTACTCACTGGTTTCTGCTACCTGAAGATAGGTGATTTAAAGCTAGGAATTAGAGTGGATTGTTGCAATAAAAATCAGTGTCATTTCACTACTTCATTCTGATTACCCTTAAGAAATCTATTATTTCTCACTGAGGGTATTATTTGCTCTTTCTAATCTGATGTTACCTGGATTTTCATGAATGAAAATCATACCCAAAGGGCAGGAAATATAGAAAATAAAAGAGCAGATCACTTCCCTTGGCTCAGGGGATGACCAAAAGAGTTTACAAAAGAATGGAGTCAGAGATGCTGGGAATTCACCAATTTGGGGATAAAACTTTTGAAAGATTTAAGCTCATTCTACTTTCAAGAAACTCAAGAACTACCGAGAACATTATTGCTTCTGATTTGCTAGTTATTAGCGATTATTATTATAGTCCTTTATATTTACTAGGCAGGGTTTTGGGTTCTGTTTGGAGAGAGGCATTTCTCTACACATTGAACTAACTCCTGTAACTAGTATCTCATTGCTATAAGTTCTATCTTACTGTTTTTTTTTTTTTAATAGATGTGGTTCTTCACGATAACGACTTACTCTTTTTCTCTTGTTTACTTGCCTTACATAGTTTCAAACACACTTATAGTCTTTATCTGATAGTTCTGGAATCTGAAGGTCTTTGGCGTTGGATCCTGCTGTTGGATATTGGCTGACTCCTGCTCCAGGTGCATGCTTTTGGCTAGGGTGTTTGCAGTCTTGCGCTGTGAGGTCATCTTCAGCGGGGAGTTAGCCATTATCTCGCATGTGACCTGGATTGAAAATGTGCCTCCAGATGGGCTTTGTGTTTGTAGAAGCCAGCAACAGAATATAAGCTTTCCTTTCCTTGGGGATTCCTGGACCTCCAGGTGACATCAGTTCAAAGCCTGATCCTGGCAAGGCCAGCTGTCCTCACAGTCACTCAGTGGAGACCCCACACTGGCGGACCAGCTTCCCCAATGCCTCCCTCTCCCAGTAGGCAGATGTTCCTTTGGTTCGGCCTTTCATGACGTGCAGCTCTTTGAGGGTCCAGGTTCCTTTCTTTCCCTGCTCGTGCTGGGCCTAAGACCCTGTTTCTTGTCTCTTTGGAACTATTAAAACCCCAGGCTCAGAGATACCAATTCTAGCAACTATCCCTCCAACCCACCCACCTAAGGCCACAGATATGCTCTGCTTTTCAAAACTGAGGTCAATTCCACCTTTGAATATTTTTCTTTCTTGGGAATTCAGCTATCTATTTAAAAGGACGTTTTATATTTTACGCATTTTCTTCAACATTCTTCAGCATTTTCTTAGCACCTATTGTGCTAAAGCACTATGCCGGGGATATAGCAGTAAGTAAGGCCGCCCCAAATCTCTGCCCTCCTCGCGCTTCCCTTCTGTCACTTCAGGTGTTTTGCACAGGAACGTTTTAAGGCTACCCAAGCTGCTCAGTTACATATGACTCCATACATTTAAAATGTAAAATCCTTCATATTTTAACACATTTGGTACTAGCCCAAAGATCCATATTAGATGTTAAAATAGGCATCCTAAACAAACTTATCTTTTAAGAAAGGCAAAGATCTGTTTAGTTTATATTTATCACACTGAACTATTTAGTTTAGCTTTAATCTTAATAAACATTTCTATAAACCATTTTTATTTTAAACAAACATACCAGCCCTGTGCTTCAGGTGTCGCTTGATTAAAAACATGTCCTCTGTTAGACCATACCTTGGAGGGTCGGAGGGCAGGGCCTTTGGAGTCCTCTGGGGGACCTGACCCACCTACAGTGACTCCCGTGGTGTCCATGGAAAGTGGTCACCAACAGAAACTTTTGGATCCTCCTCATCGATTACAACTTTACTTTCCTTCATCGTCCATTTTTGCTAACGGGATGTTAGTTTTACTAAGGACAGCTAAGCGCTCCTGGTTGGCATGGCGTCACTCCAGTGTTACAAAACAAAATACAAACACGCTGTAGTACTGGTTTTCCTGCTGCCACACGCCACACACAGTCACACACATCCGAAGAACGTTTTCACGCAACACACAGATTTCCTCCACAAAACACTTCCCTTCATTACCAAATTCCCAAAGGTTTCATTTGAAAACCACCCGTTGCCCACTTACCTATGATTTCTGATTATACATCAAATTCATCTTGATGTCTCTATGAAGGCAGTTTATTTAAACAAATACCACCCTTACTTGACGCTGAGGCTGCGGAGGCTTATTAATCTCAAAATCACAACCACCTTCCCTGTTCGTGTTCTGAAACCCACCACCCACGCTCTGCCCTCATGGTTGTGCGCCACACGGATTTACACTGCTGATTTCCTGGACATCTTCAGAGGGAGTGGCTTTGAAATTACTCCCCACATTTAAGAAAGTAACTGTGCTAACCGATTCTATTAAACAAACAAACAAAAAGAATGCTTTTCCATAATAGCTACTGCAATACCTAGCAATGCTACTTACATATTAGGACTCTATTCCACCTCCATCACCATGACTTCGTATTCTGGTGAGTTCCATTTTGTTACAGCCAGTTTTGTTACTGCTTTTTCCAAAAGTGGTATATGAGGTCAACACATGTGTGTACACATACTTGGCATAAAACCCCACATCATTTTACCGTGCCTGGTATGTCACAGCTGAGGCATAAGTGATCACAAATGCTGTGTGCTCTGTTGATTAAAGGATCAAGGGGGAGTTAGGAAAGAGAGCCCTTTGAGATTTCTGACCCAGAAACTCAATCCTCTGGGTACAGGCTTGGTTTCATTTATATTTGAAATCTGACCAGTGCCCATGCTTGGCTACTTCTCATTCGGAACTATTTTTAAGGTGCCCCACACATTCCAAACCACATATTCTATACATTGCTCTCTCTCAACAAATGAGAATCTCTCAGCAGTTTGTTGGGAGTCATAGGGAGCAAAGTCAGGGAAGAATCCGATGCATGGTGTGAAACTCATGTTAGTATCTACTGAGATGAACAGGCAACAGGAATACTGTCCCTCTGATTTCTTTTTTCTGAGCAGTTAATTTTTGTGTGGTTGCACTAATGGGTCAGTGGGTGTTAGAGGGTTCTGACTTCAGCTCTCTGCTTGTGACTGTTTTAAGAGGGCCGGGAGTGGAGAAACCACTCCCTTCCTAAGCCTAGCGTATGTACCGTCTGAGCAGCAGGTCTCCTAGTTCACAGATTTACCGTCTGCTAAAATCGGTAGAAATGCTGATTTTCTTTTTTTTCCCTTCTTCTTATTACTGCTGCTACTGGGACTACTAGAAGAAGTAGCAATTTAACCTGGCCAAATATCCAAATCTTATAAAATAAGAACTTATCTTTTCCCTTATTCCCCAAATATGAACATACACAAGGCAAAAATCTCAGAAGGCATTTCGCAAGTGGAACTTGAGAAATTGATTCTTTTTTAAAAGTTCAGCTGAAATTCAGAAAGTCGTTTCTCTTTTTAGCCCACTGATACTAGGTGTCCTACCAGGCCCCACCCCCTAGCCTGAGGAGCTAAGCTCAGAGCTGAAGGAAGTTCACACACATGTGGTAGTAGCTGGCTCTTCAAGACAATTAGTGTTAATTTCAAGAGCAATGTAAGAGGGAGGGCAATGTAAGAAGGAGTAAAGACAACTGCTAGCAGTTTTCTGGCTTCAGTCTTGTCCCCATTCTAGAAGAAAATGTCTCATATGCCTTGCCCCCAGCCGCTGTGCTGTCATTAAAAGGAGTAGCTTCTCAGCTGGGCTGCCTTAACTGATGGGAGCTTTGCGTGCCGCTTCCATCACAGCCTCGTAGGAGTGGTTGTGAGCAATGAATTCGGGGAAGTTTTTATTAAAAGGCCTAGAACTGTCTATCATACCATTCTTTAATCCCATGTAATATTCAGAGACCAAACTAAGCTATCAGGGTGACCTCCAGCCAAGGGACAGAGCAGCACCCCAAAGACCCAGACTCCATGACGGTCTACATTTTGGCTTCTCAAAGAACAGGAAGAGCTATGGCGCTATCAAAATGATCCTAGAATGTGTGTTACCTTTTAAAAATATTTTTAAATACAATGTATTTGTATACATAATTGGGTTTTCTTTTCTGTGAGAAATGCCTCAGTGAATAAAGAAGTCACAACAAAGGATATTTGATTTCTGATTCATGCTAGTTCCCCTTCTAGGAAATGATGCTCCCTAGACCTTGCCTTTCATGAAGTTCTTTTTTCTTTTTTTTAACTTTCCTATTAAAATACACGAAATTAAAGGAAACCAGAGAGATGCTTAAAAGAAACATACCATGGCAAGATAGGTGGCCACATGATTAGTCCACCTGAGTGACCCGTGTTTAGAAACTACCCCGGGAGCTGAAGCTCTGGTTGGAGTGTCCGGGCCTGGGGGTGAGTGCTGCCCAGTCCCTGCCACACAGAGCAGTGCTCCTCAGTGGCAAGTGGGGACAGGCCTGGCCAGGCCCGAGGAGACTGTTCCGGGTCTAGTTCTACCACCAACCGCCAGGAAGCTGACCGGCCAGCTGCTTCACTCTCAGGCCTCGTTTTTCTCATTCGCAGAAAGAGGGAATCATTCTGAAGATCTGACCTTCCATTATGAGCCACACTGTTCAGTGATCCTAAGTCACCATATAGCACCAACTAACTCTTTTGGAGGTTTGTTGTCCTAGGACATTCAGTTTGATTCAACGAAGCATTTTCCTCTAAAATCGTTGCTGGTTTCTGGAACTATGCCATACCTGAACTCATGTGGCAAGCAACAGGAAGACTTCTCAGTGCCCTAGCGTTAAACACCACGTTAGCAGAGTTTATCTAAACAGGGTTTTGTGTGACATGCCTTGAGTGACAGAGCATAAGGGAAGGAAGCTGCAGTTCTCAAACAGCGTACCAGCAAAAGAGGGCCACCATGCTCAGCCAGAGCTGTGCTTCTGGAACAGGAACAGGAAACAGCCAGGAACAAATGAGAAACGGCTACACCGGGTAGGGAAATTTGGTACTATGACCAGGGGAGCTGTGACTCCCCTTCCCAGCTGGCAGTATTCAATGGCAGACATACTTGCCTCTCTTTATTATTAATCGTACTTGACATTTATAAAGCATTTAGTACTCTTTAGTATCCTTTTTCAGTCCACAGCTCATTGGCTCTAAGAGTCATCTACATGTAACTACATGCAGCAGGCGGGGCATTATTGTTACCCCCGTTTAATAGACAAGAAAACAGAGGCTGACACTCGCCTGAGAAACAGAGCTAGTAATGGGCATGGCAGGGCCAGAGCCAGGGGCCCTGATGCCTGTGCCAGGGTTGATTCCAGCACAGCATGATGGCCCTGTTAGATGTCGCTATTGGTGCAATATACACTGAAGGCTGGGAAATGTGTCTTCCTGAGGTTTCCATCCTGGAGACAGACCATTCAATTCATTTGAAATGTACATAATTGTGAGTTTGCTACTGCCCAAGCAACCAGCATTGTTGTATGAAGACCCTTGAGGGGCTCGGGCTGATCGAAGGGGCTTACCATGAAAGATCCGTAGAGTTACAAGACACACTAATCACTAATCACATTATTTGAGGAAAAACCCAAATGTGTGGTGTTCTGTTTTACTTCTGATATAAAACCTAGGAACATCTTACCTGCAATTTTGGAATCAGAATACACTAAAGATGATTTGCTATATGTCTGACTCTACGTCCAAAGCCCATGTTCAGAAAACATTTTTAAAAATCACAATTGTTTATTCTGGGCACTGTAAGCTTCTGACTGGGAGGGCCCTGGGCATCCTGTCGCTCTGTGGACTGCCCACGGCGGCCCCACAGAGCACGCTGGGCTTCTGCTTGTTTTCTAGGAGCTTGGCCCTGACATGTGCTTGGCCCTTAGCATGCAGAATGCCTCCTTATCACACTTTGTGTGGTCCATATTTACTTTCCTCTGGGGCAGGGACCTGGATGCCACCTTCTCGGGCAAGCCTGGCCTCTGTCAAGGTAATATAAAGATGGTGGGACAAAATAGGATGCTTCTGAAAACTTTTTGGTTTCACTTAAGCTTTCTGGAGGCAGTTTTCATGTTACTGCATGCAAAATGAACGAGGGTAGAGATGTGACGTACTCTCTCATAGGACAAGGGGAAAGCCCCAGGCTGGAGATGTGAAAACTCATGTCTGGTGAGCCAGCTGACCCGTAGCGTAACTGAGGTATTAGCTGCAGGCTGAGGCCCAAGCGCTGCTCCACCCCCAGTGCCTTTGTGCACTTCATTTCCTAGTCAAATGTCTGACCTTATTGTGGAGTGAGCATCTGTCTGCTTCCAGGTGTGAGAGCCCCACCCTCTTCCTCGCCCAGCCCTTTGGGAGCCACTAGGAAGCCTTGGAGCTGAGTGGTAACATCCCCACTGGGACTGATGAATTAAGATTCTCTATCCAGATTATTTTCTAAAGCGGAACCTATTGCTCTAACCCTGCAATAACCTGCCCTGATCAGCAGTATCGGAGCCAGGGACTCACTTCTCTGCTATACTTGTCTTTCTGTCCTGGGTGGAATTACTTGAATGGAGGAGCTTTCGCTGACAGGACTGCTGACAACCATTTCACACAATGGAGTATCTATGGTGGCTAAGAGCTTTGTTGACAAGGGGTTACCAGGGCAACAATAGATTGCTGGAGAGCACGAGGTCAGGAACGCACTTCTTGACTCCGCACAGCAGCTGGAGCACTATCACGGGAGACAATGGGACAGGCCCCGTGAGACTCGGGAAAGGATGTTTCCTCCAGACTAGCAAAAACAGTGCTTCGTTTTCTCTCTGTTTTCTTTACCGTTTGACAAGAAGCCAGACGATGCTCACAAATCAGTCTCCCACATCTTGCTACATTTCTAGGCGCCCAGGAGCCCTGGAGAACCAGGTCTCTGAGCGGGACGATGCCTGACAAGGGGTGCTGGCAGTTCCCTGCATTCACCCTGTGTAGACCCTCCAGTTCTGGTTGCTTCTAGTTATGTCCCCTGGTTCCCACTGTGTTCCCTAAGGGCCTTGGACCCAGGTAGGAAATGTCACACAGCCATCTACACAGTAAAAAGAGGGGAGTGGTGGCCAGTGGGACCAGCCAGCTCGCTAACCTCGAGATTGAAACAGCTCTGGCCTCCCAGGCGGCAGCTCCTGACATCCCCGTCGGCTCGGCGGTGCAGCTCCCGTGCGGCTCGGAGGTGCAGGTTCTCCCGCTCGTCCCCTCGCTCCTGACCCAGCTGCCACTCCATCTGATCTCTCAGTTTGGACTGTTAGGTGCACGGGAGGGATTTGGTTGTTGTTGTTTTTTAATTTTAGATAAAAAACAAAGGACAAGGGTGGGGTGGGGAAGAGGGACAAAGAAAACAAAAATGGGTAAGGCAGACAACTGAGGTAACTACCAGACGAAGAAAAGCATGAACAGGAAAACCAACTTAAACACTGTGGCATAAGAGAGTGAAGAGAACAGAACCAAAATGAGGATGAGCAAAACGATGGGCTGAAAGATCTGAAAAGCAAAAAGAGCGGGGGGATGCAAAACACTGGTTATGAGGCGCATGCAATGAGGATGCATGAATCACATACGTAACTGCAAGCAAACTACCCACGAAGGATACGGAAGCAAGGGTGCTCCTTCCTTGCTTGTGGTCGAGCAGCCAAAGCCATATTCCAGGGTGCAGCTGGGTCATGCACCCAAGGGCGACGCATAGGAAAGCGGTCCTGGGAGGGCTGCTCCACTCCGCCCTCACCCTCGCTCGGGAGGGCAGCAGGGGCAAGCCGGCAGCGAGGTTTTCCATCAGAACCATTCTGGCTCATCTTCCAGTGGGGGTGGGTGGGCCTGGCTGCCTAGGGCTTTTCAGAACTGTACTGGGTCCCCTTGGCAGTAAACCCAAGTAGGGTTGCAAATGCTCCTGAGCAAGTCTGCTAATTATCCTGACTGTGAAATGAGTTTGCACTTTGTTTTAAACTCCACTTTGCTTCTTCATCAGGATAGCTGGTCGTCTGAGACACCAAAAAAGGAGAAAGGATGGACTGCGTCGATCCCTATCTCTTCCATTGGGATTAGCCTTGTGTCATGAGGGAGGACCTCTAAGCCAAGGGCAACGGCACAGTTAAAAATGAGAGGAAAAAGGAAAAAGAAACAAGGAAATACAAGAGAACTTAAAAAAATAAAAGAAAAAAGAAACTCAACCAAGAGAAAGGATTTGGTTGTCACTTGAGGCTTTAGTACAATGCAGGTTTAAAATCATAACCAAGCAGCTGTGAGCAGAATGAGTTCAAGTGCAGCAATGCCAGCGAGAAGGAAGAAGAGCAAAACCGAGCAGGGAGGCAGAGCCAGGAGCCCCCTTACCTGCAAGTCCGGGACCAGCTCCTTCCCAAGGTTCCCGATGGGGGAGTCCCGGGACACGGAGGTCACGGTGGAGAGGAAGCTGGAAGACTCTGTGAGGTGGGGCAAGGGGGACAGGCCTTCCAGGCGCTCCCTCAGGCCGTCCCCAATCCTGTTCACCTGCTCTAGGAAGGCCTGGAGCTCCTTCCTGAAAGCCTTCATCCTAGCGTTGATGGTCCCCAACAGCTGGGACTCCTTCTTTCCACCCTCCCCCTGGACACCAGGCCCTGGCGAGGCCACGTCATCCACAAAGCCATCAGTGTCCGTGATGAGGCTCTCCATGGTCCGCTCCAGCCGCTCAGCCTCGTGCTTTATGCTCACCAAGCACTCGGAGTCCTCCCTGGCCCTCAGGACCTCCACCGGACATGGCTCACTGGCTTCCGATGGTTTTCCACTGCTGAAGCCCGAGGTCTTCTCAAACATCTCTTCCGAGTCACTCTCACCGCCAATGGGTCCCTCCCGCTTGGGCTGAGGCGGGCGGCCTTCCTCCCCATCGCTCTCCTTCTTGCCCGTGTCACTGTCGGCGTCGCTGTCACGGGGGCTTGGGGCATGCAGGCCCAGGTGGGCAGCCAGGTCGTAGCGCTGGACGTTGGACAGCAGCACCCGGTTCTCATACTGCAGCTTCAACACCTTCCCGCTCAGCTCGCTGATCTGCAGCCGGGCAGACTTCAGCTCCTCCTGCAGGGGGGCCCCACCCTTGCCCCCGCCTTCCGCCAGCCACCCTGGCTCTGGCCGAGGCTCAAACTTGAACTTGCTCAACTCATGAGTCAACTGCCGGTTGTGGTCCTCAATCTCAGATATGGACCTTCGAAGCAGCTCCGCTTCCTCCTCCACAAACTGCAGGTGTCGGCGGAGCTCCGTCGAGGATTCCAGGGAGTCGCCGAAGGGTGAGGTAGGAATGCTCGGGGTGCGGTCCCGGCCTGGACCCTCTCGCTCACACTGACCCCTCATGTCCTCCATCTCTGCTTTGAGGCCTCGGTTCTCCACCTCCAGCTCCACGATCTTCCGACCCAAGATGTTGGCTTCTTCCTCCACCAACTTCAGCCTCAGCTTCAGCTCAGCCTCCCTGGTGCTGGGCGGGCCGCCAGCCTCCCCTGTGGGCAGGGGGCTGTCCACGTCGCCATACAGGGCCTTGTACTTTTGGAGCTCCTGCTCCAGCTCGTCCTTCTCCCTCCCCAGCTTGGCCATCTTTTTGCGCATCAGGGAACCTTCCTCTTTGGCAAATTGAAGCTGGCACTTCAAATCGGCACTGTCATCCTGCCAGAAAAGAACAGCCCCAGGGAAGGGTTATTTGAAAATACCAAATGTTCGTGTTTTTGATGATTTCCCTCGCACCTCGCCCCCAACATACACACAAACACAAAACACCAATCTTTCTGTCAGTGTGTTGGGTTACGCAAAGAAGTGTCCAAAACAAGTCAAGGGCAGCCAGGGCCCTTCACAGAGGTGACATGGCTAAGGCCTGCAGTCTGTTGCTTTGTCACAGAAACAAAAGAAACCAAACTATTAGTTTGGAAAAACACGTGCACATGAAAACCATTATACAGGTGGTGAGTGAAGAGGGAGAAAAAGAAATGAAACCCAGCACCCACCAGTAATGTGGCGATCCCTCTACTTTGTGGTCCAATCTGACTAATCACCAGCATCAGTGGGAGACAACAGAACCCCTTGCTCAGCCTGGTGCAGGCAGACAGGCTTCAGTAGTTACTCCTACCTGTTGCCACTCACTTCCTCCATTGTGCAGACCTCCTTCATCTAAAGTGGCCAGGAACCCACATGTATTGCCAGGAGGGGGAGGCCAGGTGACCCCAAATCAGAGCCCGGCTTTCTATTGATTTGCTGAGAACCTGAGACATGGAAATTCACCTCTCTCACTCCGCCGGTCACCCCAACCCAAGAGTATCACAAGGATGATATGAGGACAAGATTATGAGATAATAGGCATGAGGGTGGTTTGGGAGCCAAGGTCCAGAATAAGTACCAAACTCTGACGGTTAGTATGTATTGATTACTGTAAACCTACACCCTGGGTTACTCACAATCTTCTGCCATGCAAGTACAGCCCAGAGCCCTGGGTTATGTTCTACTCCCTTTAGCTGCTGTAACACAGCAGGAAAATAAACTCAGAAACCCACGGCAAGGAGGTAAGTGTTTCAAAACCTAAGAAGTGGTTCTTGTTGGAATACCAGAGGATTTTGCAGGGTCACTGAAGCAGACTCTCTGCTACTAAATGCCTACAGTGCTTGGCTGAGGTCAAAAGGGCACTTTTTGGCCACCTGGAAAGTCGGCTCTGCCTTCGTAGTACAGGTCTCAAAGCCTTAAAGCTGTATGAACTCCCTGATGTGACCTTGCACAAAGGTTTTCTATCACATTCAGCAAATGGAGAGAAGTGACCACTTTCATGAATCATTCCTTTTTGATCGGCTATCAGAAGTTTCAAAAGGCTGTCACGGGCAGAAGACCTCAGTAAACTTGCACTATCGCACTGAGAAACTCAACTGCATGCTTAATGGCAGTCAAACCCCATCACTC
Organism: Pteropus vampyrus; assembly: GCF_000151845.1. Classification (NCBI taxonomy): domain Eukaryota; kingdom Metazoa; phylum Chordata; class Mammalia; order Chiroptera; family Pteropodidae; genus Pteropus; species Pteropus vampyrus. The sequence goes on from NW_011888903.1 coordinate 2,122,479, forward strand.
CCAGAGGACAGAGTCACCAGTCTCAGGAAGAAGTCGACCCTCTGGGGGTGGATCAGCTCTCTGAGATCATCTCTCGTGCTCAAATGGTCTAGCAGAGCTGATGAAGCTTTCACACTTATTCTCTCCCATGTTCTTGCCACACTCTCACCATTAGTCAGAAAGATATAGAAAGACCTCCCTTGGTGTCCCCCCCCCACCCCCCGCCACCAACTTTCCTCCTTCCACCTGGTTAGATCCCTCCTTCCTCGACCACAACCCCGTGGAAGAAAAAGTTTTCCAGGGAAGACAAGGCCAACCGTGAGCCAGTACTGCATGGAGAGCAGGCTCCGGCGCTGCCAGCATGCCTTCTAAGAGACGTTCCCACCACTGTCCTCTTAGCAGAAGACATCCTGGTCCTGCCGGGTCTGGGGCCAAACGTGCTGTCCTGAGTCCCACTGCTGCCCCTTCGGTCTGTGGCACCACGGCTGATCACAGGGCTCTGGTGAACCCATCTCCTCATGTCTAAAGCAGGATCCTCGCTCACTCACAAGGTCATTGTGAAGGTCAAATGGAATAATGTACAGCAAAGTGCTTTGTATATGTATGATAAATCTCCATACTCTAACACCCTAAAATTAACTTTCTGCTTCGTCTAAAACATGTTACTATTAGAGAAAGTAACAAGGAGCCCGTAACTCCGCTTTTTTTCTCCCACTTTGGGCATTAGGGAGTAACATAAATATCACTAGGAGGAGAGCAAGGTCTTAGTGTTATAAGAACTTACGCAGTTAAGGATTTGGTTTGTTTTTGATTAAACAGACATAAAAAGGGTTTCTGTGACTAACTAGAAGTAAAGCTGTCTGCCCAGTCACACTGAGCAAAATGAGTTATCGCCACTGCTGGGGAAATGATATACATACTTTTAAAGGGCCTACATAGAACAGATGGACTGTGAAAGACATGTATTGCAGTCAATCCTAATATTAAGGGAAAAGCATGCCTATTTGTTGATTTATTCATTCTTTCAGTAAGTACTGAGTACCTACTCTGTACCAGAAATTGGCATTTTACTTTTAAATGACCCCAGCTTCATAAAACTTTCTAAAGTAAGATAATCAAGAGCCCTTTTTCAATCTTTTGTTAAACCTAGATTCCCAACAAATCAATGGATACTTTGTAAAGGAATGAGTTTAAGAATGAAAATCCTAGGACAGGAAGACAGGGTTGTACCCTTAGCCCCATCATTAACTTGATAGCTAGTGTTTGTCCTTTGTCCAAAATCACCTTAGTGATCCTATCTCCACCTTCAAGCAGAGAAATTCACCTTCATGTCTAAAGACTGACCGCAGCAGAGACCATGGAAGACAATGTCACCAGCCACAAGGGAACTCTGCCTTCTTCTCACTTCAAGCAGCACCACCTGCTGTGACAAATGCCCTGACCCTATGTCTATGGAAACTTGCAGCTGGCAAGGCTTTGGTATGGTGGAGGCCAGGCCGGAAGAGAGCAGACGAGGAGCAGGGTTACCTGCACAGTTCAGGGAGTTTTTGTCTCAAATCAAGATCAGGAAGTCTCAGGCAATCACTTCGGAGGGTCTTTCCCCAAAATTTGAACAAGTTGAGGAAATGGGTAGGATCTCTGAGAGGCACATGGAACCCGAGCCTTCCAGAAGGGTTCTAAAAAACTCAGTTATAAATGCTCAGGGTAGAAAATCCTAAAAAGCTCTCAAATCACCTTGATTTCTGGAAACCTTGAACCTTGCACCATCCCCCTTCCATCTGCCATTCTCTACATGTCTGACTATAAACCAGAACCATTCTGCTCCATTTCTTTGAACTTATACCGAGGTCAGTTAAAGAAACAAAATTCTATGACATACCCTAATGAATGTCTGATTTGTAGATTATCTGAGGTTTGATAAAATATCCAGAAAGTCTTCTTGCTCCTTAAGGAAAGAACTAGACACACACCAGGAATTCTGACATATGATTAAAGCATGCTGTCATTTCTACTCAACACCCATGCACTACTAGGCCTGACACCAAGACTAAAGCAGTTTTTGAAAGAATGACAATCTTTGAAGCCAAGGGGGTGTTTACATTTAACGAAGGGGTCAGACTTCCTCACTCTGTGGAGGTGGCTGGAGAAGGTGCTGTGCCTTCTGGGGCCAGCATGTGGGAGAGGGGAGGCCATGAGAGCTGGACTCAGCCTGTTCTGGGGGCGGGAAGTTATTCCTAACAAGATGGAGAATCACAGCCTCAGCTACAGCAGCGGGAGGCCGGCTACCCATCTTATCTTGTAACTGTAGACTTTCTAAAACTCTGCCAAAACTCTGCGGGGAGGGGTCTAGGCAGAATCCTAAGCTGAAGGATATCAAGCTCTGGTTTCAAGAGATCATCAGATAGCTCCAGGAATGCAGTATGAAAGCGAGAAGGTTGAGTCAAACTTTCCACATGACACTGTTCCTGTTGCAGGCAGAGAAGGCAAGCATGGCATGGAGGCGAGGACACACACAGGACCACCACCACCACCAGCAGGAGCAGCAGCCGGAAAGGCCTTGTCAAGCAACAAAAATATATCGCTATGGGTATATATTCTTTGGCTTGCAAGTCTGATATCTAGCCAGCACCCCAAGCGCTGACTGCTCGCATTCCTACCTTGCGCCAGGGTGCCAGTTTCCTTTGAGTTTTGGTCGCAGACCTGCAGTTCTCAAGGCGCTCCGTTCCACCACTCTGCTGGACAGAAACTCCTTTCTCAATGACACTGCAGGCTGAGGGGGTACTGAACACATGCCCGGCGCCCAGGGCTGCTCAGACACTCCTGAGGGCTGGCAGCGGCTGTTCTCAGCCTGATTTACCCATGGGTGAAGACAAGGCCATGCTGTTCATTCCAGAACGGGGCAGCGGTTACCCTTTTAAGGAAAAGATCTTCCCTGGTCAAGAGCCCGTAGGTTGAAACATATTAGAAGCCCAGGAGGGTCCAGGCACCCAGCAGGGGGATGACAGATTTTAATTTCCCTGTTGTTAGAGATGCCAAAGTGAGACCAGGGCAGTAAAGAGGGTGAAAGAGAACAGTGACTCTTTGGCATTCCTGCCGTTCACACCGCCTGGCCCTCCTTGACAGGTACTCTGGGAATCAGTGAGTTTGGAGAACGGAGAAATGAAAGGTAATCTGTATGGAATTCACAGGGGCAAGCCAGTAGGACTCTAAGTTACCCAGATTTACTGCATCTCTCTAATTACCACTTGCTCTGAGATCTTGGGGAGCTGATATCCCAACAATGCCTTTGTTCTTTCCAACACCTAATATTAGCAGTGATTTTATTAAAAAAAAAGAAAAAGAAAAAAGGACTCCAGTAAAGCAAGTGTTCAGGAAAGCCAAAGAAAGTTCTGAGGAACACATGCCATGTACATAGAAAGGGCTACACTTTTACCATCTTTCAGTAAGGACATTTTATTTTCATTTAGGACAATTTAGTTACTGTCCAGCTTGTGCATTTAAAAAAACAACCACAACACTTAAAACAGTGCCTCATGAATGACCCACCACTATAGTAGCTGTATATTTTTCTGTGTGATTGACTCAGAAGGCCACATGCTTTTTACTGGCTGTGAGTAACTGCCAGAGCCCTGAATTACACCAAAGGATGCCTCACACACACAAAGCTGTTGAAGGAATCAATAGTTTATCAGTGCAAGAAACAAAAGGGAGGGGCTGTTGGTTTGGAAAGAACATTTTCATCACACTGAGGTTTTGAATGAGTCCAAAATTTTTTTTGGCAGATAGTGCTTCTTTGAATATTTTAAAGACAATGCTAACACTTTTTGAGAAAATTCAAAATGAGGTGATTGCCTCTTGAGAAGATGTAACATTGGAACAAAACCTCTGCTTACCTGGTTAAAGGTTTTCTTTTCTTTGTACGTTTCCCGACTGCCTCTTCTTTTCAGGGAACTCTGAAATAGATCCAAGTGACATTCTGTTATGGAGGGTGTCACACATGGCACCTACGCTAGGCAGACACCATCCCCAATGGTTGGGGACACATACCTGAACAGAGACTTTTTTTTCCACTGGAATCAAGAAACCACTTAGAATCAACGTTTAAATGCAGTTAAATAGCTTGGTGAGGTCTGTGACTCCTAAGAGGTTTTAAATCCTAATTATTATATTTGGGGTATTCCTCAATTATTCAGTTTAACGCAAAAGGAGGGTGGCTTGGAGGGAAGACGAGAAGAAAAGGAGAAAGGTAGGAAGTTTTGGAAATAGATATGTAATATTTCTGAGGCTGCTTACCTTGCTAATTATGTTTTGTTTGGGCTAATATCAAAATTAATTGATGTTTCTTTAATGCTTTAAGGTAAATGGCCATATAAAAAAAGTGGTAGAATGGGAGAAAAGGGTGGTCTTTATTTATGATGAAGACCTAACCCAGCTGCAACATTCTCCATGAACCACCCACTCCAATTCATGATTAAACCTACATCTTAAAGATCTAAGAGTTCATGATTTATTCATTTACAAAGTGGCTTTGGCTGTGTCCCTCCTAGTGGGCTGGGTCCCTGCCTAGTTTTACATACATTACAATGGACCTTTGCTTGCTATAGGCAAGAAATGTGTCTGAAATATAAACATGACTATAAATAAAAAAGCCAAGGGATGTCTGAAATGGAATAACAGAGAGGCAAGACAGTTCCTACTACAGTAAAGTATGAAGACAGAAAGAACCAGACCGGAAGAGGAGCAAGAAGCATTCTAGGGGAAGAATTGAAGGAACCTGAAACCTGAAAGGATTTGTGTAATCCTGAGACAAGTTGGAAGAAAGCAGTTTGCAAAGTTAAGACTTGCTGGCTATCGTTCAGACCCTGGCAAGCTCGTGAACGGGAAGAGATTCTCCCTGATGACCGCCCCCTCCCCTCTTCACCTGCACCCTAACGGAGGTGTGAACATGGGTTCTCTGGGGGCTCATCTGAGGAGGGCTCAGAGCCTTCTCTGCTTCACTCCTTTGCTGCGACCCACACACCAAAACATCTGGGAAGGAGGCTCCTATGCAAGCCACTTGCGTCACAGTCAGACCTCAGGTTAATTAACTCAGTTCTGTTTACATTTTAAGTGTCTCACTCATGGAAGCCTAGACCATGCCATTTATTGGATGAATTTCAGAGTTAAGAAACAATTAAAATTCTAGCCGCCCCTTTGCCTCTAGGAAGCTGAAGTCCTGGGGGGCGGGAAAAGGTAACTGAGAGAAAGGATGAGATAGTTTTAGAATCAGCATGGGGAGGGGGTGTGAAAGCTAATCTCTGAAACTCTGCTGGAAGAAGTGGCTTTGTTTCTTTTAGCCTTTGGCAAAAGCAGGGTCAAACTACAAAGAGAACCAATCTCTTCTGGCAGGTCAAGTTAAGCAAATCTTAAGAAGGGCTTGAGTTTTTCTACCCATAATAAGTAGGTTTTCCAAGATTTTTCACACTGCAGTGAAGGAGTTTCTTTGATTTGAATGAGCTGAGTGAGATGAACACTTCTGATGGTTCACTACAGAGAAAAGTTACAATAAAAAAGCAGGGAGAGAAACTGTCCCCAAAGCTTTAACCTAAGGGATTTAATTCTGGGACTATGGTAGCAATCAAGGTGGTGAGTGCAGCAAGCCTGCCTTCTGCAAGCCACCCCACATTGCATCACATTCTCTCCGTGAATGAAAAGGAGATTATGCACACACTGCAATAAAACTACCTAGAAGTGAGATGAAAGCCAGAAGTGGAGACAGAAGTCTCTGAAAATCCATGCAGAATCATAGTTGCTGCATTTAGGTGCTGGAGAAGGGAGCACAGTCTGGATGAGCCCTCCTGCTGGGAGGGAGCCAAGAGGGTGCTTGTGCAGATTCCTAAGCCTGCCTAATAGGTCTTTTCCTCTTGCTGAGCCCTGCATGCAAACTGCCTCTGAGTCCTGTGAATCTTCTAACAAATCATGGTATAAATATGATGTCATTTTAATTAAATTCCTCTCCCTCTCCATATATATATACCATATAGAATGTAATAGGTGTACATATATATACCGTGTATGTGTGTGTGTGTGTGTGTGTGTACTTTTTGTATATTTGTGAGAAAGGTAAGAGGATGGCAGGGTTGGTAACTTATGGCTCTCAGGACAAATCAACCTACAGTCTGTTTTGTAAGTATGTTTTACTGAAGCGCAACCCTTTTTACTATGGTCTGTGGCTGCTTTGTGCCATAAGAGTAGAGTCAAGTAAGTGGCCTTTTCAGAAAGTTTGCTGACCTCTGAGCTAGAAAAATAGATTGGTAAAAACAGCCAAGAACACTGAAAAGGAAGAATAATGACAGTAGGTTTGTACTATTTGATATAAAAATATTATATGACAGTTTGGTGCTGGTACAAGATTAGATCAATGGAACAAAACAAAGCTCAGAAATAAATTCAAGAGTATGTAAGATTTTAACAATTGACACAGGTAGCATTTTAAAACAGTAAAAAATGGGTTATTTGGCATAGGTTGGGGGAACAACTGTCTAACAGGAAAAACAACAACAACAACAGTGAGATCCATACCATATACCAAAAAATTCCAGATGAATTAAAAAACCTGAATGTGAGAAATCATAAACTAAGAAGAAAAGGTATAAATTTTTATTTGTTCTTGGGGCATGGCCTTTATAAACACAGAAACAAAAGCCAAAACATCCAAGTGAAAAACTGATCAAATGGATTGGTGAAATTTTTAATTTTTATATACCAAAAGAAACCATTTACAGTATCAAAAAGCAAATGGCAAAATGAAAAATTTTTTTCTAACACAAGATAGACAAGTAATATTTTACAAGCAATAGGAAAACCAACTTAATAAGAAAATAAACAAATGGCCAAGAAACACATAATTAGCAATTAAAACAAGATACCATTTTTTTCACTTCGAGATCTACAAACCAAAAGAAGCATAACACCCAATGTTAGCAAGTGTCTAGGGGGGCAAGCACGACCACACAGAATAGGGGCATCCTGTAGCATTTCCGGTGGGCAACTCAGCCTGACAAATGCATACCTCATGACCCAGTAATTCCACCTCTGGGAATGTACCTTAAAGAAAAATGCAGAAATATCTGCAAACATTTATGGGTAAGAATGATCATCACAGTACCTTTTATAACAGTAAATGAATACTGGAGGTTATTAAAATAATGTTTTTGAAGACTATTTAAAGATTCAGGAAATATGTTAAAAGGAAAATATAGGTTACAAACAGCATCTATTTTGACTTCGATTTATATCTGGTAAAATATAAATATACATATGTATAACATGTGTTTGTTAGAGTGGACGGCAGAAACGTAGATCAAAATGTTAGTGATCATCTTCAGGTGATAGAATTATGGGTAGAAGATGCCTTCCCCCCTTTCTTGTCCCCCCCATCCCAGTCGCCCCTGTAATAGCTCTCAGGGAGACTGGTCCCCTTCACACCATGGAATCACAGCACTCCGCTGAAGTCAGCTGCACCAGTTACACTCAGGACTCAATAAACATAAACCATTCTCAGATTCAGTAGAAAATCTTCCATGGCCATAAAGGGAACCCTCTCCCACCCCAATCCCTCAATCCACCTAGCCCCGTTTGGGAGGCTAACACGGTATTAACAACTACCACTGGTTGGGCATTCATGAGTGCCAGGCGCAATGCTAAACTCTTTCTTTACACATCTAATCTAATTTAATTCTCATGAGACCCCCAAGAAACATATTTTATTATCACTGATTAACAGACAAGAAAATACAGTCATAAGTTAGGTAATGGTTCAAGGTGTCCCAAACTCGGGGATGGGGCACCAACCTGACCCTGCCTCCAGCCCTCGCTCCCAGCCACAGCCTCAGTCCTCAGAGCTGCCTTCGAGGCTTCCACAGCCCAGTCTCCCTGTTTGGGCTGTTTTTCTTTTTGTTTTCTCAAGGTTGCTAAGCCCCAAATTGCTGAGTTTTCTCATCCAAAGAGTCTCTTCTTTCTTTAGCGAAAGAGCACAAAGAACTATTCTAGGAACAGTTGCAAACTGCTCTTCTCACCCAATACCTCATAGCCATAAAATATTTGTGGGCACTCTGATGATTTCTGAAAGGACCTGAGGCTGCAGACGCAAAAGGCCTTATTTGGAAAAGACAGAAAACTATTATCAGAGGACAAAATACCACAACGTAAATGAGGAGAAAAGGAGAAAAATGGTATTGAGACACTGATTGAAGAAAGGTACAGTCATAAAAGTCAGCCGGGTTGGGATTCTCAGCAGCCAAAATTCAGGAAATATATTAAAAGGAAAATATAGGTTACAAGACTAAGAGGAGTAAGGCCACAGCAGCACCGTCCAGGCCATGAGGGCCACCTGGGATGGACAGAGAGAGACTTCCAGCACACCCGACCTGTCAAATGGCACTTTCTCCTAGATAAAGAACATGATGATAAAAATGACAGGTAGCTGCACGTGCACATTTGGGGGAATATGACACATGTTTGTTTTGCAATATTGGCTAGCTGATTCAGTTTAAACCTTAGAGACATGTATCTTGAGACCTAGTGATAGAAAATTGCTGGCTAAAGCATACTACACCATAGTAGCCTCGACTAAAACATGACAAAATAAGACATAAGATGATAAAGTAAAACTGTAAGTTATTAGTATGTAAAAAGAAAAATGACCACTGCAAGACCATAATGATGACTGCACCAAAACCAAAATGTTCTTCCCCAAAACTATAGGAATCCCGACTCTCAACGTGAACATCCATGCCAGCACTCAGAAACACCACCAGGCTTATATGAAATATCGAATTAGAATCCACTGTTCAGAAGCCTCTACTGACTCACTTGCTAAGTGACCAGTAAGTGGACATTGGGCATTCATAAAAGTTCAAAATTGATAGAAATGTATACCATTTGCCTGTCAGACTAAAGATAAGGTTTGGGGGGGGGGGTGTTTGTTTGTTTGTTTTTAAATAATCTGTTTCTAGCTCCCACTGGTCTACTGGAAAGAAATATACCAGTCCATCAGGAGAGGCAAATTATTTCCTTAGACTAATGAGATAATACAAGAATTAGAAGTACTTTGAAAAATAAAGCGAAGTCAAAAAATACACACACAGAAAAAGGTATATTAAAACGTTACCTCCTTTTCAGAGAAAATTCATCACTCATATTTTTTCAGGTGCATGTAACATGAGAAAATATTTAGTACTTTTGTTTATTCGTTTAGCTTTCAAACAGAAGACGATATGAAAAGTTCTGAATTACGTGTGATACTATTTCATAAAAGTCTGCCACCACACCCTTTGGACCTTTTAATTTGACTTTGAATGTTGTTCTAAGTAATAGAGTGCATGCACTATTTTACTGTGAAAATTTATGCAGGCATTTGTCAACGCTCAGTGAATGTAAACCTCATAAGATCTGTGCATTTCAGTATATGCAAATTAGTTCAAAAAAAGTATAACCAAAAATTAAGCTCTAGTTAATGTGTATTTAGGAGAAAGTAATTAGTATCTACAATTTATTTTCAATGTGTTAGAAAATAAGATGGGTTAATAGGTAAATAGATGGATAAGTAGATATGTGATAAATCTAGTAAAATGTTATTACAGGATGTAGGTGGTGAGATACAGCTGTTCACTATAAAATTCTTTAAGCTTTACTATGTTTAAAAATTGTCATAATATTGGAAAGAAAAACATTATGCACACAAGTTTCCAGTTTCACTGAAAATGGTTAACATAATACCATATAGCCATTAAAAATTATGATTACTAAAAATTTTAAATGACATGGGAAATTTTTTATCAAATGCTAATCTTTGAAATTCAAGATAAAATAAAACATAAATGTAATTTAATCTCACCTAGATTAAATATCTTTGAAACGTTTGGAAGCAAATATACTAAAATGCTAACAGGTCTTATCAACGGGCAGTAGAATTATGGGCGACATCATGTTTTTCTTTACAGACTTTTTGCATTTCTACGAAATAGTAAAAATTAATATATATTATTTTTCCAAATCAGAAAATATGTTGTATTTTAAGGACAATAGAATTGACTCACAATGCAAACACCCTCACTAAGCCTTGTACTGCGTTGCCTTAGCCTAGCCCGCCCTGGAAGTAATGGACAAGACTGATGAACTGTGGGCCCTCAAGTGAGACAGAAATGAACAGGAAATTAAGCTGGAAGATTAGCCCTCAGGCACGATTAGCTCTGGGCTGCTGGGGAATCATCAAATAGATCTTCACACAGAAGACAAAGAAGGGCCTAATGGACATTTGAGGACAGCGAATGGATCTGAGATTCTAATCACCCTTCCAGGCTGATGGCTTCCTCTCAAAGAGGCTCCCCCACCAGGCAGAGGCCAACTTGCTGACCCATGTCTGGCCGAGAAGCCCTGTTATCTGGAGCCACCGCTCCGCTTTATTAACCATCTATAAAAAAAACTCTGAAATCTCAAAAATATCTCTGGTTAGCATTCTACATAAAGCCATCCCTATCCATTGGGTAAATCTTCAACAATTCTCCATCCAGGCCGTGGCAACTTGGATTCCCACCTCTAACACCAAGGAACACTTGAAGTGATTTAAGGAGAATGTGGTGATGCTGCCTGTGGTGTCATGATTCCTATGGAGCAAAAGCCTATCTCAGTTGTCCAACAGCTTCCACTACCATTCAGGGAACTGCAGATGATTCAATTAGGCAAGACCAGTAACTGAGCTGCAGGGCGAGGGGCAGGATGCCACTTGCTCTTGCAACCTGAGAAACCCCTAGAAGCCAAGAGCTGCTGGGATGCTGTGGAAGGGGCTAGCCAGCCCTGCCTTCTGAGGTGTGCCAGCCAGTGAGCATTGGGAAATAAACATGCTTCCAGCAGGAGGTAACCGGGGCCCAGTACAACATCACAGCAGGAACAATAGCGGCCTTGGGCTAAGGATGGTCACAAGGCAGAGCAGAGGGGAGGGGCTGCCCTGCCCAGCCCTGCCCAACCCTGCCCAACCTTGCCCAGCCTGCCCTGAGGAGGACGGGGCTAGGAGCCAGCATTCTACAAAATAAAAACAGCCATGGTTTTAGGTGATTAAAAGCAAGGAAGCCAGTTTTATCACCTGTGGTCCTGTCTTGTTTTGTGAACACGTGGGCTAAGATGCTTGACACCCCAAACCATGCATATTTCTGCTAGCATATATTACTGATCAGACAGAACATCCCAGACAGTGTTTAAAAGCATAATCAGCTGCCAGACCGTGTGTTTCCACTGCAGCCCCTCAACAGCTAAAGCACAGCAGCCACCATGAGGGCCCAAGGAGCTTCTCCCAGCAGCCCTGAAGCATGTCCCCGCCCTAACACATACACACCACACACACACACACAGCTGCTCCTCTCCCACAAAGAGCTCCAACAGGTCGCGCCTTCCTGAGAATGGAGCATCTTAGATTGGGCTCACCGGACAGAACTCTCGATGAGAACGAAGGAAGTGGCCCTGTTAGGTGTTCCTCCACAGCATGGCCCTGCCGAAATGCAGGGCTGCATTGCTCATTAGTGCATGTTTCTTGTGTGCGGAATCTGCTTTGTGCTGTTATAGCCATATCACTCTAGTTTTTGTCTTCTAAATGACACCAAATCTATAACCAGTTTTTTACATGTAATACTGGTGTGAGAAAATGCAGATATTGTTATATCTTTATGAAGAAGCTATAAAGATTTAGAAGACTTCATCTAGATAGAGAAGGGCAAGGGTGTCCTTTATTCAGACTCAAGGCAGCACTTTGGGAGGATGGCTCCTCCCTGGGCTTTACGTAAATTCATTTGTGCAATCAAGCTGGATTCTAATGGTTTCTGAGTTGACAGAGTAAAAGCGGCTTAATCAGGAAGTACCTTCTGCCTGAAAGCTTTGTCTTGCTTCCTTCCCTGATGCAGCCTCCATGGCCATTCCCCACTGGGACGGACAAATCGCTCATCTCTGACAAGCCTGCATGCCTACTTCTGAGTCCAAGGATAAAAGCAGATGTCTCAAGTCCTTCCACCCCTTAGATTCTGATTCTACTGTGCAACAAAATCACTCCCACCCAAAGCAGATTGGGTTGGCAAAGAGGGATGCATCCCCTAGGGGAACCATGGGAGGAGGGTAGGATACTTCAAGTGTGTGCAGCACCTTGCCATATGCACTTTCCAGAATGGACAATAGGAATTGTGGTCCCTCACTGACCAGGAGCAAACTGAGTCTTGCAAAAGTATTTATGCATCCAAGGAGGTGCAGGGAGAAAGTCACACTTCACTTTGGAGGGTTCTGCTCAACCATACCACAGCTGCCTCTGAAGCACAGGGATGAGGCCACCGAGAACACAGTGACTTGGAGTTGAGGTATCTTTGCTTTGCCCGTCTGCCATCTGTTCAGTCAGTCATCTCTCGCCCCTCTGGTTCACCAGAGCACTGTACATGTCTTTGGTGGCTGTATCATGTTTCCATCCTTCTCACGTCTTCACCTCTTTTGCAGGTTTCTAGAAGGAAAGTCGGCAGCCAGGGGTCAGTCCCCTCCACTCCCACCTCCTCTGCTTCCCCCTTACTCAGGCGCACATGCTTGGTTGCTGCAAACATTTACTTGGGGATACAAAAGTGCTTCGAAAAATTAACTGGCATTCAAAGAAAGAGTCTCTTAGAGATTTAAGTAGCAAATATCCTGCAAATAGGAAAGTGCCAGGGGAAAGGCTATTTTTCCTCCCACTGACTTTTTCTGCTTGTCACGCAGCTCATGCTTCATGTCAGCATTACACTGTTCTGGCCACACATCTCTGTACTCCACAATTTTTCTTTGATTCTCCTTTTGGCATTTTATTTTTTTCTCTTTTTGTTATCTGGAGTAATAGCACCTAAGATCTCTCACAGTTTAATGTGTAATTTTAACTGGTTTTTAAAAGCTTTCACAGATATGGCTCTAGAAAAACTCTGAAAATTTAAATAACTTTTTTTGCACTAGGTAATAAACTTTATTCTAAAACTCGCCCGGCGTCTTCATGAATTTTTCAGATTTCCAGTGAGCATGTGAATGCATGTAAACTACATGTGTCAAAGGGAAACAAGGGCATTCATGTCCAAATCCAGGCATATCACTCATGGCCTGTGAGCTTGGACTAGTCCCTTCAGCTCCTGGTGCCTCGATTTATTTAAAAGTGGGAATAATATTAATACCTACTTTGTATAAAGGGTCCTTGTAAGGATTAAATGAAGTAATATGCTTAATAAGTGGTAGTCATAAAAAGCAGATGTTGGCCTGCTAAACAATTATAATTCTTTCCTTGGTTAATATTTTCAAATGCTAATTATCCCCTCTTTTTTATGCAAAGTAGAGAGTAAGAGCCATTATTAATTATTCCCGCTTTCTTCTCTCTCTAGGAAAAAACCCAATGTTTACAGAAATGTCTTTTTCACTCTGCATTGGAAATGTGTTTGGAGTCTAAATTTTTTCATCTATGTGGTTTCTATGTATTCTTTTTTGCATATGGAGTGGAATTTGGAACTCAAAATTCATATCACAGGTCACATAAAACCTACTGTGAAAATATCTTACTATCGTCGGTTAATAATTTACAAAAGAAATGTTAACAAAAAAAGTCTCTTTTATATTAAGTGAACATTATTTCTATCATTTCAGGGAGATAAGTAGGTCAGATTTTTCACAGTGCAATTAAGTATGCCAAGAGCCAATGGCAAAAAAAAAAAAAAAAAAAAGGCTTCGCACACAATGTGTAGGATGAGTCAAACTACAAGGAGAAAGATGCTGACAGCGCACACCCTCCCCTGCTATCGCATCCTAGCAGATCCCAATTTTCAAAGGAGAGGCACTTGTCTTTGTGACTGACAAGGTTTTTCTTTAACATATTAACATAAAGTGAATAATAAGGTTGAGGGAGACCAGCTGAACCAAAGGATAAGTAAAAGCATGAAGCAGAAGAAAGGAATATAAAGAGCAAAAACCTCTTCCAGACAACAGCTTCTGCCTGGTTTAAGATGGAAACTGAGAAGCACCCAGAGTGTGAAATGGAACGTGCTGGAAAGACGTCCTTTTTGGTCATAGCATGAGCCAGATGAGCAAATATATGAAATTTTGTCTGGATATAAACCAACATCCAGTTGAAAAAAATGAGAAAAGCGAGTGTGCACTTTTCAGGCCTTTCTAACAAGTTGGACCCACGTGTCCCACGTCGGCCCCTCGTGGGAGCTGCCAGCCGACCTCGCATCTGTGCTAGGATAGGAGGGCCTCTCCATGGTGTGGTTCTTTTCTTGGACATTGTTTTCCTCGTTCATTATTTCTCACCACCCCGATAATTTCTGATAATTTCTGGGTTTCGGGTCTGTTTTCTTCCACACGACTGGAAATGGACACAAGGTCTTGTCACAAGGTCTCTTTCACTCTGGGCAGATATTGCATGTTTTGTTAGAAATTAGGACATTTTGAATGGGCTTAATTGTGAATTAACATTCTAGGGTAGAGATGTTCTTTGTGAAGTTAGCAGGTTATTTCAGGCTATAAAATGTAGAGAAGACTCTAGCTACCAAAAAATAATTAAGAATGAAATGGATAAAGAGGAGAAGGAATACACAGAAGCAGCCATTGTGACGACAGGTGGGCGCAGACACATTTTCAAGACCTGAGAAGGGGCAGGACATACACATCCCACCTAACCTCCTGTGTCATCTCTTCTCACATTTCTATCCTACTTGCCTTGTCTCTTGTAGATCTCATTGTCTCTAACCCACAGAGAGGGTCCCCACTTGTTATGTTTTTCACCACACCCTGTTGCTGATACCTTCTCATTCCTCGGTTTCAGCTGCATCGACATTATTCCCATCTCCATCCTTGTAGTGGGTTCCTGGTAGCCCCCTCATCTGTCCACAAGAACAGAAGCCATGTGGTTTTCATCAACTAACTTATTTCTCCTCACTCCACATTTGTAACATGCCACTCACTGCATATAATCTTGTATTTGCTCCTCTTCTCCCTTGCAGTCAAGAGAGGACTTGATCGCCTTGGTCATTCTGATGGACACCTCCTTGGAGGTGATGTCCCTCCTCTTCGATTAATGCTGAACTATTTAGTAGTAATGATTTCTTCACAGGGATCCACAGAGACATCTCTATCTCATTAACATGTCACTGTGTGTTTTCCAGGTGGTTGTCTCTGACTGATGGACACTGTGTTTTGAGTTTGCAGTGTCCATAGGCATATGGTCAGCTTGAACTGCTGAGACTGCACAATACACCCCCAAGAACTGGTTTTCATGACAACATGTGGATGATATTCATTAATGTGCCCTTACACCTTTTCTTTGAAAATCTCACCCTACAGAAAGATACCTTTTAAAACACTAATTATTGGAGACTCAAATGAATACAAGTAATGTTCACTGAAGCATTAATTTACAATAGCCAAAATTTAGAGACAATCTAAGGGCCTATCACCAGATAAATGGATAAACAAAATATGGTATAAACACACATGGAATATTATTCAGCCATAAAAAGGAAAATCTGATACATGAATGAACCTTGAAAACATTATACTAGATTAAATAAGACAAATCCCTCCAGAAAGGACACATACTTTATAATTCCATTTACATGAGATACCTAGAATAGGGAAATTCATAGAGACAGAAAGTATACTAGAAGTTACCAGGTTTGGGGAGGCGGGGGAGAGAAAGAGTTACTGTTTAATGGATGCAGAGTTTCTGATAACGAAAAAGTTTTAGGAATATAGTGGTGATGCTTGCACAACTTTGTGAAAGTATCCAATGCCACTGAATTATATACTTACAAATATTAAAATGGTAAATTTTATGGTATATATATTTTACCACAATAAAAACAACTATATCCAAAATAGTCTATTTTAAGAACCATAACAAAGCACCCCAAACAAAACTCTATGGATTGCCATATCTTACATTTTGGATGTCACATAAGATCCCATGACTTATTTCACTTTCCATGTATACAATACTATACATTTTTTCTCTCCTTTTATGGCCAAGAAGCTAAGATTAGCTAGTACCATTTTTAATCTGTAAAATACACATTTAGAAGGATTCAAACTGTTTATAAATGTTTTGAAGAAAATTTAAACAGTGACCAAAGCTTTAGCAAGTTTTTCCTCCAAATGCCTTACTTTATTAAAACAGTGGCACATGTATTTAAATTTTATTTTATTATACCTCTATTGATGTTTCAAGTCAGTATATACATTTTTAAATTTATTTATTATGGTGATATTGGTTAACGAAATTCAGTAAGTTTCAAGTGTACAATTCAACAATAAGTCATATATATTTTATATATATGTGTGTGTGTGTATATATATATATGTGTGTGTATACACACACACACACATACATATATATATATATAATTGCATTGAGTGTTCACTGCCCAGAGTTAGATTTCCTTCTGTCACCACATATTTGATCCCTTTTACCCTATCTACCTCCCCACTTCCCACTTCCCTCTGGTAACCACTAGTCTCAAGTCAGGATATTTTAACCAACTATTACACATAAGAAATAAATAATTTGTCTCAGTGATCATAATTTGTTTGTGGAAAAAATTTTTCTAAAATTTACCAGAAAATACTAGTGGTAGAAATTTTGATTTTTTTCATAGAGGAATAAAATCTTAAAACTTGTTAGAAGCAACACAGGAATACAGGGTTAGTAGAGTGGGTGCTACCATCCCGTTTATGAGTCATTACTGAAAACACTTCCTTTTATCTTTCTTAGATAAAAAGCTGACAAACTAGTCTTTAAAACCTTATTTAGCCAAATCTAGTTATAAAATCAGGTAAAGAATATCGATATCAGAAGAACATGCACATTTTATTAATGATACCAACAATAAAAAGCAATGATTGTATTAAATACAGTAAAACATACTGCTTTTAAAGAACTATTTATTAGAATATAACATTCCTCAAAAGTTATTTCAAAAATCCAAATGACTTCCTTTTGCTACACATGTATCTCCAAAAAAACTCGTAGTGTTTGCATAGATGTTCTTCTGTAGCGCCAGGTGGGTTAGAATGTGGAGGCATAACTCTCCTATTACAGAGCCTGCTGTGACCTCCAATGGGTGGTAATATTCGCACTTGACCTAATCATGGGTCTCCTTGCTCCCTGGCCTTCCTAGTTTTGTTAATGACCTGTACTTCATGTGAACTGCCTGTTACAAAGTCTATCGCAGGTTTCTTGGTGGGCATGACACACATCTTTACTGACTATTTGCTAATTGATCACCTTCAGGCAAAGAGGAGTGCCACGTGATTTCCAGGGAAATAAAACTTTTCCCTGTAAGAGCTAAAACTTAAAACAATAAATAAATGGAGTTAACCATTACAGATGACTATAAAACTCCAGACTTCTGGAAGTTTGGAACCTAGTAGAAACACCATGGTGGCCCATGGAACTCAATAGTGGGAAAGCCAATATTTTTAATTGCCAGTTACTCTTTTAAAAAATGCATTGTGCTTTTCCTGCCTCCTTAAATGGAATTCATAAGATACCTAACTCCACGTTTGGGGCTCCATTACCAAACTTCAGGGACTCTGCCATGGGTTCTCTGGCTGACTACGCCCTGGGGCCAGAGCTGTCCCCTCAGTCATCTTATGGATGTCAGTGGAGCCTCTCCTTTGCCCTACTCCAGCCTGACCTTGCTGGTGGCAAATCGATTAGGGGCTGGGGTACTAGATGACCACAGCAATTAGAAGTAGGTAAAAATCTGGCTGTCAGGGAGAAGGGCTCTGGGAGGAGACCTCACCCACTAAAGGCATCACTTGGGATTCACCACAGCTCCTCTGCACTTTTTTTAAGCACTCTGTGATTTGTGACCATGTTCTCATTGCTTACATCTGACAACATCTGAATCCTAGATAAAGACACACTCTCATCTTTCATACTCTATCTTCTCTCTCTTTTTTCTCTGTAAACTCTCTAAATTTTTCTTGTCTCCAAAAAGTTTGGTTCTACCCTTCAATATTTCTGAAATTCTACCTAAGTGAGAATTTGAATCTCTTGCCTTTGACATATACAATTCTTTCTCATGGCTAGCTAACGCTGAAATTTCACAGTGTTCTATAATGGAAAATGTGACAAAGGCCAGAAGTCACCAAACCACCTTACAACCTCTGGAAAGGTCTGGGACCCTACAAAAGAGATCATAGCACTCATGTGCCAAAGCTCAGCACCCTACTCCTTGGACAGAGCCTCTACCCTCACTCCAGGCCTGTGAATTCTCATTTTGAGTACAAGCCAAACAAAATAGAAGAGAATAATCATATTTGTGCAATGTCTTATAACTTGCTGTATAACCTCTATATCAAGTTGTGCTCCATGCACAACTCTCTGTGAGCAAATCTTCTGTGGACTTAACCGACTGCATTCTCTCAAAGATTGACAGTTTGTCCTTCAAAGGTGGTTTAGACATTAAAAATAGTCATGACCCACCACGAAATAGGTCAGGTTATGCGAGGGACCCTGGAGAGATGTCCTGATATCTAAGAAACTGCACTGGCTTCAGGAAGACTTTTCTGGGACAGAGCTGGTCCCAGGGAAAGCGAGCAGAAGGGTGTGAGATGCCCACGAAGTGCCCTTAGTAGAATGAAACTTTGCTCGGTTATCACTCTTTCGCAGAGTGACATTCCCTTGTGCTGTAAGTGTCAAAACTAGATAATTACCTCACCACCACCTCACCACTTATTAAATTTGAACTTGATAAAAGGACTAAACACCATTTATTTTTACACTGATACGGCAGTTTTCATCTCAAATAAATCCTGGTTTACAAACAACAAAACCCAAAATCCCAAAAAGGAATTGTGACCTTGGTGTAGAAAGGCCTGAGTCCTGGACCTTGCCCTACCACATGCTATGTGACCTCAGGCAAGTCTCTTGGCATTCCTGAGCCATACCCTCCCATGGGTAGACCAGTTAGCCCTTAACTCGCAGAGTGGAGGTGGAGAGCAAGACTATGGCACAGAAGCACTTGGCATTACTCAAACGTGCTACAACGTTACCTAGCCGTCTCAACAAAAACGTTACCTAGGGACTCTAAAGTAGAGTTTTCAGTGATTTCAAGTAAAGTGTTCCCCCCCACCCCCAAACAGGAGTGAACAGGAACTGGGTAAGCAGCAGGTTGCCCCCAGTCAGATACTCTGATACTGTCATGTGGAAAGGATCAAAGCTGGTGCTGCACATGGGAACCTTTTTCAGGTGAATTCCGCCCGCAAGCTACTTTCTTCCCATCAAAAAGCCTGAACGACTAAACTCCTTTTGACAAATAGTCCTACACTTCACATATCAGAGACAGAGGCAGAGAAATGGAGACGAGGTCAGACAGAAGACCTGGAGAATTGGGGAGGGGGTGGTGCGCAGCATCAGGCAGCATGTATTTTGCCAAACTGCACGCTTCTGTTCCACAGCTATTAGGAACCAGGGTGGCTGTGGCTATGGGAATACAAACCAATTAAAAATATGTAACTGTTCTTGATAGAAATGTTACACAATGATTTGGTTCATTGGCCTTTCATCATCAAGCAATTCATAGATTTACTTTGGTTGTTTTATGCAAGCCTGTCTCATCATTCTAACATGTTATAAAACCAAGGGCATTGACTGAATCATCTAATTCCTCCATAGTCCCAACATCACCTGGTAGAATATTATGCACAAAGTGATTGTTTAAAAACAAGGGGGAGAGGAAGGAAGGGAGAAAATTTTTCAAGTGGTTGCTTATCACATAGTCTGCAGGAAAAACGATAAGATTTTCAAATAGTTCGAAATAAGAATATCTATTTTAAATTTGAAATATAACCCAATTATATGCCATGAGATGGTACTTTTTAAAATAGACTAAAAATTTAACACTCCTCTCAAATTTTCACTTGTAACATTTTGCTATTTATATTTTTCTAACATTAGGAGGTGGTCTCCATGGGTCTCTCCCATTCCTACATTGCTGGGTACACCAAAGACACAAGGCCTGGACCAGTCTTCAGCCAGACCATTTCTCAGGTCTGTGTTTTTAGCGAGCATCCTTGAAGGATGAGGTAGCATTTCCCTCTGTAGCAAAGAGCAGGTGTGCTTATCCCAGCTTAGTGTTCCCCACTGTGGCACAGGCCCACTGTTGTGTGCACAGTGTCCATCTGGGCCCACTGGGTCCTGCTACTTGGATTTGGGAACAAGCGGAACTGACTAATCTGCCTGCTGTGCCCTGAGTAATAAAGTCCTTTGTCTCTGATGCAGGAGGGTCATGTCTTCTGCCAGTATTCCTGGAACAGGGTAGTTATTAGCCTGTAAGAAGGGTAAAATCAAATCCAGATCTACCAATATCTTACATCAAATAATGATTGAGCATCTCGAACTGACTACAAAATTGAGTCAAAGGAAAACAACTAGATTCAAAGGTTTTGCCTATAACAATAGAATTTAGCACTAAATACTTTCAAAAGTGATTCTACCTTTTTGTAAAAACCATCTCACCCACCTTGGGCTCTTCTACATCCAGTTCTGAGCGTGCACAAAGATTCTGTCTGTGTCAGGCATTGACCCAGACAGACACTCCCAGTGCCTGACCAGGAGTTTGGCTTATTAGCTTCTAATCTCATCCCTTTCTGCGACCTGCGGCTCTGAAGGCAATTGGTTTCATGGTCTGGGGAGCAAGAGTAAAAAGAGTTACCAGCCTCTGCCTTTGGCACAGTTCTGCCTTGTCTCCCTGCAGTAGGAGGTCAGGGTGGCCACGTTGGTACACGCGTTTCACCGTTTGCCTTCATATTCTCTGAGGCTTCTCACGTCCCGGTTGTCTACGGCTCAGTGCTTACGCCTCACTCACAGGTCACTGTTCATTGTATGAAGGCCAGGGCCTCCCCATCTCATCCCTCTTCGACAGCAGGGCTCGTGTGGTTCTTCGAATAGCCTATATATACCCAGCAAGAGGGCGCTCAGTCACGACTCTTTAATACTTGATGAGTGAATCAATTTATTATTGTTTCTAGTTCTCATTGGCAACAACAGTTTTCAACATCATTCTATTGGGTTTAAAAAGTGGGAAAGTAGTGAGTATGATTTTTAATCAATTTACTCCAGGAACTTAAGAATTGATCTGTGTGTCTGCCATAAAAAATACAGCACACCTCAAACTGGAAATGTTTTCACTCTTTGTTTAATTTACCATTCCATGTGGTTTTCTCTGAGAAAAACAGCCAGACCGGCCCTTTCCTAAATTTTCTTCCAAATCAAACCTGGAAAAACAGGTAACCATTGCTAAAGAGAGCCATAAAACTTAAAATTCTTTTTTTCTTTCAATTTAGGAGTTAACAAATATTAGCTCTCTCCGTTATTTTTTGCAACTAGTATGTAGAAGCTTAAATATTAAAAAGAAAAGTTTAATGAAGTTTACAAAATGACTGTTCAGTACTTCTAATATGTAGATGATTTTTATAAAGTCATGATATTTAGACATCTTATTCAAAATAACACTATTTAGATGTTCCCACTTAAAACATTAGATGATGGTTAATTTTATCTCATTCCACAAGTCAGCCCCGACCACCTCTTCTCCCCAAATCAGCCCTCTCTATTTGTCATCAAGTTGTCCCAGATTCAAAGCACTGGAGCCCTCCCGATCTCTCCCTTCCTTTTGATCTTATTTACCAACAAAACTCCTTTCAAGATACCTCCACATTTATTGTTCCTCCTCTTTTTCAATATCACTACCCTAATTTAGGTCTCCAATATCTCATGCCCAGGTTGGTGAAACAACTTTCCAAAGAGAATCTACTGACTCTGTCTGTCCCAACTCAAAGCATTTCTAATCTAATTTCTCTTCAACTATTTTTTATCAGGATGTTCCCCTCTTCCGAAAAGCCAAGGGCTCTCTTTAAGCCAGCAGTTGACCTCGCTTGCACTGTGTCTGCCTCATATCTCACTCCAGCACCTGCCCTAACCTGCACTGAATCTGTGGGGTTCAGAACAATAAGAAAGTTTGCCCTGTGTCTCCTTGACTGTTGAAGGGAATGCAGTGAAACCCCCAAGAATAAAAAACAACTGTTTTTCATGTTGATATACAAGAAATAAGTGTCAAAAACAGAATCCCAGTGAGAAATTATAGCACCAAATTTAAGTTAGCTTGTTCCAAAGCAACAAACAGGATCTGTTCTGGAAGGACTGAGACGGCCAACTTTTGAACACAGCCCAGAGCAGTAGCAGCAGCATTTCTCGGATTCCCAGAAGCAGAGATAAAGTATCATGTTACACTCCTGGGTGGTCACTGGAAGAGACATGTTTAATGTCCCTGCATACAAAACTTACAACAGAGAACCAAATGCCTGGTGGAATACCCTTCTGGAGACTTCTTTTGACGGAACACACACAAGCTATGTCAAAACATGTTCAAAATTCCTTGTAAACATTCAAGTCAAAGTGCAGAGTCAGCAGCACCTTGAGCCTTTTTTGCACAAATGTTTTCTTCTCAACAGATTCCAGACACACAATCCATGTGCTGAGAGATATGTATATGAAGCATGAAAACACAGTCACGTGTCCACACCCACTTGTCCTGCTTTCGGTCTGGTGCCCAGAGCACTCACCTATCTAACCCTCCTGGGAGCCCTGAGTACCCGCTGAGGAGACCCGCAGGAGGGACCTAGCCGAGGTGTACGCTGAGCAGTGGTGCTCGCTGCGCAGTGGTGCGGCACACCTGCCCCCACAGCTGCTCACACGCACGCTCCCTAGTAACCTGCTCCCGCAGCACATCTTATATATCAACATATAAATAGAAGGCAGCTCTGCAGGCCTCAACCCCAGCAAAGCCAATGGTGACTATTTTGTGACTCCCTGAAATAAATTTTTCCTGGCAAGCGCTTCGCTGTAGTGAAGATAAAGTACTCTAATAAACCAAGAACTCCCTCGAGTGAGATGGATCATCTGATAATAACTGTAATGCATTCAAAAAGCATGACAATAATCTTGTTACCACTCCCCCCATACCCAGAATAAACATTCTCAAGCCTTTTGCAGAGCAGTGTCCTCTGGTTTTTCACATTTGGGGTCCAAGTTTGTAGCCCCAAGGAGAGCCGGTGGCATTCTACAGTTCCTCTCTGCCCTCCATCTGATTAGAAGACAGAACTTCCCCTCTTTCATCCAGCCAGCCAGGCGACAAGCACATGCTGCACTGGTCCCGGGCCCAAACGGCAGCAGGCGTAGTCTCGCCCTTGAGGCGGGCAGGCTCCGAGGCTGGGCTCTCTCCAGGCTGGTCTGGCTTTGGTAGTCACACATACTGCCACCCAGCCAACAACAACTTAAATATCCCCTATGGATTAACGGAAAGAAATTCAACATATATATTTTATGTTAATCTGTATCTCCTCTTACAACAAAGCTATATCTCTTTTAAACATCAGAGCAAGTTTATGAGGTAAGTAGTTATCTCTACTTTATAGTTGAAGACACTGAAGTTCAAATAATTCAGCAACCTGCCCAAGTCACATTATATTGAAGTGACAGACAAGGGTCTGACGTCTGAACAATGCCTGACTCAGGCTCTACAGCACTATACACTTAGCTCTAGTGCCACCACAAGTAGAAGATGTCATTCTCACAGGTATTTAACAGGTGGCAAAATCTTCAAAGACTTATTACCACTGTACTTGCCTTAGTTCAGGCTCTTTTTCCTATTTAAATTGCTGCAATAGTCTCTTAAGTGGCCCATCTCTTCTAGATTCACTCCATTGCCACTTATCTGATCATGTCATTTACCTTTTAAAGTCCTCCTGTGGTGCCACACTGCCTTCAGAATAACATCCAACACTCCGAGCCCAGATATTAGACTCCTGTTCTGTCCTCAGCCCGCCTGACCTGTCTAGTCTTACCTGTGTACACCCCTCACGCCACACCCCTTGCAGTGGTCACACTGCATGGCTTGTGGTCCCATGGACTGACTCTTCATCTCTCACTCCAGGGCTTCCCTGTTCGGCTATGATATAATTACTGCTATGGCCTGAGACTTGGGCAACTGCATTTGAGTGTGCTACGGTACATCTGTTATTTTCTAATTGCTCTCTGATGCTTTTATGAATAGTGAGTTTGAGATACTACACAGGAAAGAATGTCCCAGAAGTTGAAAATGTGGCTGTTTGATCAAAAGCTCCACCTTTTACTGCTGCCAAGCAAATAGGGTTAAGTGGCCAAATATCTCATAAGGTCATCTGAGGCAAGCCCAGGGTCTCCATTTATAACAGAACTAAAAGTAGAGATGAGGCATGACATCGTGAGGGTGGTATCATGTGCTAGTGGGGCTGACCGAGGACACTTCATTTGTCCTTAAGCATGAGACAATGCTTTGAAAAGACCGAACCTTTTAGGTGACTGTGACAATCTCTGAGAAGGAGCCTTCATCACCTATGACATCTGACTGTAACATGCAAGGATGTTGTGTCAGTCCCAGTTTACAAACCAGGTGGCTTCCTGATCAAAATCTTACACACAGTCCATCCCGAAAGACAAAAGTGGCTAACGCCGAACTAACATTAAAAGATTCTGAAGAATCTGTACTAATATATCAATATATGTCCCCCAGTTCTATCAGAAATGTTATTTATATTATATATCTTACCTGTATATTAAAATACACATATAAAGTATATATCTCATACCTTAGGATCTAAAAAATGTGAACCAGTGCTATTTTTCTATAGTTCTGAATTTTCATTCATCCTCAGTTATAAAATATGTTTCCATCAACTATTTTAGTTTTCTTTCTCTTGGTTATAAATGTTTGGTTTCATTGAGTTTGTTGAAATTTTTCTTTAGAATTTTCTCCAAATGGGGATTTATCTCACTCATTATATATATTGTACCAAAGTCACAAAATATTTCACTAATTGTTAATAAAAGGCAATCAAAAACCATGGGGAACTTGAGTAGGAATGTTTAGTTCCAAAAATTATTTTTTATCAGCTTAGTGTGCTTGAGCCAAAAGCTAATCTACCAGTGATGCCACTAACGTCCTATATTCTTAGCCAGGAAGAGAGAAGAGCTGTGACCTGCCTGCTTGGAGATGCACGTACCAAGGGCCCTCATCTTCCATGTGACTGGTTTCGGTTGCTTAGCTTTACTGCATGCAGCTAATCATTCCTTCATTCATGCATGCATTTAGCAAATACTCATCAGCATTATACAAAATCTGTTAAATAATACATCACTGTGACAGTGATAAAAATGAATAAGACGGTGCCTGCCTTCAATGAGCTTAGAGTCTAGCAGAGATGTTGACAGCAATCCCCTAATAAGAACAAAACAGAGCAGAATGTGATGAGCTCCCAGAGGAGGGAGCACTCACTTCCAGCAGGTTCTTCAAGGGATTGGGGAGCCTCTGCAGGTAGGGACTGGAGGGGAGAGGGCTCTGCAGAGGCAGCCAATCATGTGAATTGCAAGGTGTGTGTAGCATGTGGCCAAGAAAAGTCATCAGGGCTCCTGGGAATGGGGTAGAAAGAACGCGAGTCAAGGGGGCCTAATGCCAGGCTAAAATATTTACTTCACTCACCAGAAAGCAAGACCCCAGTGATTTCTGAGCCTGGGAGTGACCACCACGGGGCCTCTTTAAGAAGACTTGCCTGGCAGCTTGTGCAAGGCTGGAGGAGTGGGTCAGTCCTGGGACCACCACCGCCATTCTGGCATGAAGGTCAGAGAATGGAACAAAGGGCGAAGCCAGGAGACACTGTGCTTCAGTGTCTTTGGGTTTGGCTTTGGGACTGAAGGCTGGTGGCACCATCAGCACAACGTGGAAGTGAGGAAGGGGTGTGTGGGTGTGTGTGCTTGGACTCCAAAGAGCTCTCTTCGCCACCTGTGGGAGGCCGCTCTCTCAGTGCGACTTCAGCATGGGGTACCTTGGGAAGAGGCAGTGAGGACCTGAGCCCCAGGGCAGTGCTGCTCAAGACATCTTTCCAAGAGTAGTTTAAGATAAAGTGGATTTCTGGGGGGCAAAAAATAGCAAATTGAGCCCATTGATCCTTTGTTTGGATATCAGGGCAGTATCAAATTCCTACAAGAATTTCTGAGGCTTTTCTCTGAATTTCTGTGCTTTCTTCAGTGTTGTGCATTCAATTGTGTCCTCCAAAATGATAATGTTCAAGTCCTAACATAAATGTGCCCTTATTTGAGAATAGGGTCTTTCAGAAGTAACTGAGTTAAAATGCGGTCATCTGGCATAGTAGGGCCTAAGCCAATGTGACTAGTATCCTCATGAGAAAAGAGACATAGAGACAGACAAACACGCAGAGGAAAGACATCCTGTGAAGACAGCTGCAAGCCAAGGAGTGCCCAGGAACACCAGCAGTGGAGAGAGAGCACGGACTGGACCTTCCCAGAGCCTGTAAAGGGAGCAGGGCCCCGCCGACACTTTGATTTCAGACTTCTGCAAGTGTGAGAGAATAAATTTCTATTTTCAAAGTCACCCAGTTTGTGGCATTGTGATGGCAGCCCCAGGAAACCCAATACCTGGGTTGTCCAGCAGTGACCAGGGACCGTCCAGGGAAGTTCTGGGGCTCTGGACCTAGTCACTCCAAAAGGCTGACCATCCTTTCAGATTTCCATCGGAAAGAGCCAGGTCATTATGGGACACTGAGGAAGAATGAGCACTGTGATTATAAACGAGTCCCAGTTGAGGAGGCCTAGCGTGAGTGGAGAAACGGGAACTGGTAATTCCAGGTTCCCAAGCTAAATCTTAAACTGGTTCCCTTATCCATTCAGTTTTTGTCTCCTTTCTCTGAGAACAGAATAATCCCCCTTTTTGCATTTCCAATAAATCCTGTATTTTAAATCTCATAAAGATAGAGGTTTCCAATGGAAAGACCAGAGATATCTCAGTCCAATTTTTAAAAAAATCCCATTGTAGGTACGTACACCCAGTCCTCAGGTATTTATTCATTACCATTAGATATAATGAGATAATTAGCGGTTTAATACTCCTACATCAATAATGCACACTCATCATTCTGGGGACTCTGGGCTTGGCCTCAGTGACAACTCTACCCTCCAGGGAGTGAGCGAGCTCAGGTGAGCCTGCCAGCAGGGTCTGCAGACCCCTAAACGTACCTTGGGAGAAAAGCTTCCTCATGAAAAGGGAAAGTACCAAATTATTCCCAACCTTAATTTTACTCCAAATGGGGAAAGGAATCGTGGGGGAGAGCATCCACTTTAACACCTCCCAGCTTTCCTGGGTTGAAACTGCATGTGACCCCCCTCACCATCACCTCCAAAAACAACTCCGATAGCAGCAGTGACAGTCCCATGTAGATATCCTTAGCTCTTTAGACAACAAGTCCTCACAATAGCTAGGTCAGCATGAATGACTCCATTAGAAAAGAAAACACAGGCCTCCTTTCCAGTGGGGACATGAGGGGAACAAGTTAAGAAAACATCTCCCAGGTGGGAAAACCAGTGTGTCACCTCTTTAGTTATGCACAGCGCGCTTCTTTGTTACACCCACCTCTTATTACCTGAGATAAACTTGCTAACCACCTCTCTTTATTCCTTCAAAACACAGATGCGTAAAAGTATATTACACAAGATAAGGTTGCCGGATCCGACCCTGAGAGAGGGCAGCCAGTTAGCTCTGAACAAAACTAAAAAACAGTTTTTACTCACAGACAATACAGCACAGCAGCCCTTTGCAACCTGTAAGCATATAAGGTATTCTGTCTCCACGGCAGTGGTTCTCAAAGAAGAGCAGAGAGCTCGGAGTCCACTGGAGTATTTTTCACAAATACGCACACTCCTTTCAGGATTCACTTGTCAGAACTGGAAGGGGGGTGCAGTTTGCAAAAGCTCCCTGATAATTCTAGGACATGCTCACTCCAAGTTGAGAGTTACTACTCTAGAAAATGGTTCAACGAAAGATGCTGGAATGACTGATCATCCATATGGGAGAAAATGAAAAACGCTCTTTGCTCACCCCTTATCATAAAGATAAACTTCCCTTTGTGTCAAGAACTTAATTGTGAAAGTTGACAAACCTATAAAATTATATAAAAGTATGTTCACGACCTTGGGATGTGTACCATAAAGGAATATACTGATAAATTTAACCACATTAAAATGTAAACGTCTGTTCATCAAAAGATATTATAAAAAATGAAAAGGTATGCCACAAAATCAGAAGACATTTGCAGCATCTTCAAACTAAAACCATAAGAATATATCATTTCATTTAGCAAATTGGCAAACATTTTAAAAGTCTGACCGTACAAGAGTTGGCACGGATATAGAACAAAAGAAATTTTCATAAACTGCTGATTACATATATGCTGTATAACCATTTTGATAAACCGTTTAGCATTACCTGGTAAAATGAACTTATGCAAAGGACTTGAATTGACATTTGTCCAAAGAAGACATACAAATGGCCAATAGGTACATGAAAAGATGTTTAACATCATTAGCCATTAGGGAAATGCAGGCCAAAACCACAATGAGATACCTCTTCATACCCATTAGGATGGATACTATCAAAAAAAAGTGAGAGGATGTGAAGAAATTAGAATTCTTGTTTATTGTTGATGGGAATATAAAATGGTACAGCCACTGTGAAAAAGAATAGCAATTCCTCAAAACTTTAAAAATACAATTACCATATAATCCAGCAATTCCACTTCTGGGCATATACCCAAAGGAACTGAAAGTGGGAATTGAACAGATATTTGTGTACCTGTGTTCATAGCAGCATTATTCACAATAGCCAAAGGTGGAAGTAACCCAAGGGTCTGATGGATGAATAGATATACAAAATGTGGTGTATAGAGACAATGATATATTCAGCTTTAACAAGAAAGGAAATTCTGATACATCACAAAGGGAAGAACCTTGAGACATTGTGCTAAGTAAGCCATACATAAAAAAACAAATATTGTATGATTCTGCCTACATGAAGTACCTAGAGTAGTCATATTCATGGAGATGGAAAGTAGAATGGTGGTTATCAAGGGCCGGGGAAAGAAGTGAATGAGGAGTCATTGTTTAATGGGAAAGAGTTTCAGTTTTGCAAGATAAAAAAAGTTCTGGAGATGGATAGTGGTGATGGTTGTACAACGTCAATGAATTTAATGCCACTGAACTGTACACCTAAAAATGGTTAAAATGGTTGAGTTTATGTTATGCATATTTTGCCACAATTTTAAAAACTAAAAAAAATAATAATAATTTGGACATATACACACCCTATAGCCCAGCACATCTTAGGAGTACATTAGAGAATTTTCGGCACACGGGAACCAGGAGATGGTGAGGAATATGCATGGAAACATGGTTTTGTAATAACAACAACCTAAAAGCAACCAAACAACCCAAAAGACAAGGGTAGAGATCCAGACAATGAAAAAATAAATAGTAACAATGAATGAACTACAGCTACATGCATCAGTATGAATGAATATCTAAAACATACTGTCAAGTGATATAATGTCAGAGAAGAATATCTACACTATGACTCCATGCTGTTGCTTATTCGAAAATAAGCAAAACTAAACAATATACTTCTTTGAGATACATACATAGTTCACAAACTGTGAAGAAAAGCAAGAAAAAAAATGAACACAATGCAAGAGAATGTTAACTTGAGTGTGGGAGATAGTCATATATGGATTTTCAAACCAACGGGTAATGTTTTATTGCCTAAGATGGGTATTCTTTTTACTATTCTTTAAACCATACATGTATATACACATATATTTAAAATATATTATTTTTACATATAATGTAGTTTATACTTTTTAAAAATCATTTAAAAAATTGAGGTCATGAGCTTAGTTTATGACTAAGAATCTCCAACTCTCAAATCCTCTCAAATATTAGGAGGCAGGAAGTGAATTTGTTCCTTTGATTCTCATCTGCGGCCCAGACCACTCCTCAGCTTCATCTCCCTGTGGATCATGGGACTGGTAGGAATCGCAGACCACCACTGGAAAACTTCAGTGGACTTAGCTGTCCTGCCCTAGGCCAACCCCCAGACATTCCCTGCACAGGTCGTTAGCTGTCATCGGAACAAGGGCATCTATGGGGCTGAGTGGGGACATGAGGGACTCTTTACAGAATTTCAGTACAATCCAGATCCTTACAACACATAGAAGGAACAGAAAACAATATGAGCTTCCTAGTCTTGAACAAAGGGGGCTATTGTAGCTGTTCAGAAAACCTGACAGACATCACACCATGGTTTCGATAGGACATATACATATCGAAGTTCATATACTCTAAAGAAAGTGTCCAAACTTGTTAAAGGGGAAAATAAAGCACACAGAAAGAATGTGTCCAAGACAAAAAGAAAAAGATATACGGGATTCAATCCTAAGAAGCAGCAGGAGGCAGTGTGAAGAATGGAAACCAGGTGATGTTTTTATCTTAGAGTTTCTACACAAATCTTTTGAGGTGTTTGAACTGTGTAATTTACAACAAAAATCATGCTCCAAGAGGATGAAAAGTATACGGTGTCCCTTAGAGAAGGAAATCAGGAACTGCAAAAGTTAAAAGGGTTTGAAAATACCAGTGATACTTAAATCTTCCTTCAAAAAGGAAGTTCTGGAAAACATATTATGACTCATGTCGCTGGAGGAAAACGTGAGCTGGCAGAATGGTATAATGGAAAAGGAATACCAGACAGGAAACTGGAGATCTGATAGGTAACTACACACACCCAATATGTGGTAGGAAGAGTGTAGATGGGCTGAGGCATCTGACAACTCTGGATATGAGAATCTTAGCTCTGCTACTTACTAGCTATGTGACGTGGGGTAAGCTTGTGAGCCACTGTGAGTGAGCCTCAGGTTTCTTACCATTAGAATAGGAATATAAAAAATGCCTACTTCAAGGGGTTGTCATAAAGATTAGATAAGCATTTGGAAGCATTTATTACCTAACAGTGCACAGTAAATGTTAACCCCAGCATATGTTAACGCAGTTTCCCAAATATGCAAATACAAGAAGGAATAAAGGAACTCTCACTTCACCAGCTCTGAAATTTCGTTTCCCTACTGTGGGAGGCAGAATAATTCTCTTCCTTCCCTCCAAATGTTGTCTTCCCTTAACCCATGGAATCTATGACTGCATTATGCCATATGGCAAAGGGTAGGTAATTAAGGTTGTTAGTGACCTTAAAAGAAAAAGATTATTCTGAGTTATCCAGGTGAGCCCAATATAATCACAGGGTCCTTAAAAATGGAAGAGGGAGGCAGGAGAGAGAATCAGAGAGACGATTTCAGCCCACAATTGCTGGCTTTGAAGATAGAGGAAGAGGGCTTGAGCCATAAAATGTGGATGCATCTAGAAGCTGGAAAGGGCAAGGAAATGTATTCTCCTCTAGAGCCTCCAGAAGGAATGCAACCCTGAATAACCTTCCTTTTAGCCAGTGAGACCCAGTTCAGACTTCTGAACTATAGTACTATGAGATAATAAGTTTGTGCTGTTTTGAAACTCTAAGTTCATGATAATTTGTTACAGCAGCAGTAGGAAACTAATACACCGTCTGTGGTACTAAGACCTAATGTGCTTGGGACTAGACCTCTACTGCACTGAAAACCATGCAAAAAAAAGGAAAAGAAAGTTAAACTACTCTAAAACACTAACACACCAGTAATGTATGATTACACTTGTCAATTCATTTATGTATGTAATACAGTTGCATGGGGACACATAATTTTTAAGAATTGTTTAAGCCTTACCAAACTGCTATATCGATGTTCTGTACTAAAGAACAGGAAGATATCAATGAATCAAGGTTAGAGTATCTCCCCAGCTTGTCCATCCTGGGCTTGTCCACTCTGGGCTTCTCCACCCTCAGCTTCTCCAGCTCTGGGATCCACCCAAAGCAGTTTAAAATAATTCATTCAAATTTCCCAAATGGTTTTAATAAGGCAAAATAGTATCAATTGTGATTAGTCGAAAAATAATACTAATAACTTCTAGCACTAACACCAAAGGAACCACCTGAGGCATACAGGTGAATGAGTAGCATATGCATTATGAAAATCCATAGCATCGTACTTAGTTATACTTAGTCCCTGTAAATTCCAGCTTTGTGGGCTTTTGAAGGAAAATTGCATAAATCAGACTCCTTCATTTGTTATGACATGCTCTACATTTTTTATTTGAAAAAAGGGAATTCAGAAGTACTAAATATCATGTGTGGGATATTTGGGATTTGCTTTAAAGTACTCAATAGAGAGGAAGAATGAGGAACAGGGAAGGAAACAGATCAAATACGATGGGCAAAATGTCAGTAGTAGTTGAAGCTGGGTGATGAGTATTTTGAGGTTCATTATACTGTTCTTTCAACTGTTGTCTATGTTTGAAACTCTCCATCATTAAAAAAATCAAATCGGATGTACTTCCTACCTGCCAACATACTCCCACTTAACTGGGGCTGTGTGTCCTGTTGAGAAGTGGCTCTTTGCCTCTGGAGATGATCCGGCTGGCCCAGTCCCAGAGAGTTTTTCTGCACTGCATTAGATACTCCTGAGAAAACAAAGCCTGCAGCTCCACAGAGCGAGAGCTGAACTGGGAAGAAGGAAAGAAGTTCCAAGTGGGGTCAAGGAAAGCAGGCTCTTCCCTGAACACAGCCTAACTGGTTCCCATAGCTTCCCCCAGACCTCAGTCTTCCCCCTAGAGGGAACGCGGGCCTGGGTTTCCAGCTGCCGCAAGCCAGCTAGCTTGTTTCAAGAGCCATTTAACTCTCCATTAACTTGATCTGATGACTTCCTGGATGACCACCAAGTGCACTGAGAAATAAACTCTTAAGCAGCGAGTGCATGGCACTTTACCGCATCCATGAACTGGCATGCGAGTCTATACCACTTGGCAAAAACGTCAACCATTTCTGTTTTCTCATCTCCCCTCACGTCTTTCCTGGTTTGCTGTGCATTTAGTTGGCTCCTCTTACCTTCTGCAGTTTTCTATTTCACTGTCATTCCATCTATTTTTCCCAACCCATAATCTTTTACTGCTACAAACACTAATGTGCTTTCTCTTGGGAATCCCTATGCATATCTGAGTTGTACAGTTTGCTACGCCATCTGTATAAATTTTGCAAACCTGACCAAGGTTTCGAGGAAAAAAATCCCACAACCTTCAAACCTTCCACTCATCCCACTTCACATGTTCGCCAAGACTAAGAAAATCTTGGCCATGTCACTCAACCATTCTGCACAAAGGAGGAGGGCTGGGGTTGCTTTGTGGAGTGAACACTGCATCTGTGGGGAGAAAGCCCAAGGGGCAAAAGATCTGGTTTGATGTAGTTTTCAATTCCAGTCACTAAATATAAGAGAAACTACTGTCCCAGATGCCCCCTTGGCACTATGGCTATATTACTGACCACAGTGCTACCCTGAGGAAGCTTACAGTCCAGCAGTTACATGGCTTTCCCAAGGAATTATCTAATATTATGTCCCTTAATTTCCTCAGGGTATCTGTTTAATGGGGGATAATAACATATTTAACTTGCCTCACAGGGCTATAAAGTGCAAATAAAACCAAAGCATGAAGCACTATCCTGAAACGGCCATTATCTTGTTTCTCAAGGATTTCTCATGCTTGAGCAGGTTTTGCATTCCTGAATGCATATGAGTAAGAGAACTCTAAAGATTGAAATTTGGTTAGTGGAAGAATAACCCAGATAAAAGTGAGTAAAAAGAGCAACACACAGCTATTTCGTTACTAAACCAATTACTAAGACATATCTGCCTCCACACTTACTCAGCAGAAGTGGCTCTAGGGGACATTAACATGTTTTCCAAGGAGACAGTAGTTGTTATCATAACCTCGAGAAAACAAGTGTTATTCTCATTTCTTTACCAACATAGATATTTGCAGAAACACTCTTTGTATACTAATTAAACTAAATATGCACACAGAGCTCCCTCCGCCCAGAGGCTTGTGATAAGACAGTGCTATTTCACCGCACTGATGTTCTCCCTGAACTTGTCGGTTCTCGAATTACTCTGACCTCTGTGAATATAAGACAGACGCTAATGTTGATCTCAGCAAAATGTATCCTTAATAACAAGGGGAAAAAGCATTCTGGGTAGGGTAGGATCTCTTATAAATGCCATAGATATGCATAGGGATTCCCAAGAGAAAGCACATTAGTGTTTGTAGCAGAAAAACTTTCAGTCACTGCCGCCTCTCTCCACCATGCATACATGTATGTGTCCATGTGCACAAACAAACCCCCAATCCTGCTGTGGGACGTGCTTCCCGGTGGAGCAGCCCCCTGCCTGTTCTGTGTCATTGCACCCACCCGCCCTTTAGCTCCCCACATTTCGAGGTATGTTTTTGGATGAACATGACTTGCATCAAATCACACCAGTTCCAGACTTCTGTGATGTCTTCTGTGAGTTGGGTGGACTCTCACTTCAGTACAGTTTCTGCAGATCAGGGTTTTAATTCGTGGTTTCTCACTCTGTTGAACCTGGTTTGCTGATGTGTTATAGCTGCTATGCAATCATGCAGAGTGGAAGTTGGCCAAGAAGGACTCTGTGAGCCTCCCTTCCAACTCTCAAAGCAGCGCATTCTACCTTATACAGGGGCCCGGTCAGTTTGACCTGACTTTAAAAGGGAGCTCTTAGGCAAAACTGCATATCGTTCATGTGTGTGTGTGGAGAGGGCGGCGGGGAGGAGAGCGGAGGGGAGGAGGGGGTCCAGAAAACACAGCTCAATATCCTACTTCGAAAGCAAATGAAATGTCATGCCTTCATTCCCTGCAATCGTTTGAGGTCAGCTAGAGCTCCAAAATCTCCCTCAAGGTAGTTTTCTAATTATTTGTATTTATTGGCAAACATGTCTCAAAATATTAAGGACCCTCACCTCAAAAAATCATGGTACAAACCCTCAGGGCTTCACATTAAGAATACTTACAAAAAGTAACTTTGCAAGAAAAGACAAAAATCACCTACTTGCTCATTCTTTGAGTTTCCTACTTTATGTGAACTAAGGATAAAAATGCATCTGTAATACCTATAAATGTAAAGATTTATTATTAGTATATAGAATAAATCAACTAGAATGACAATATTGTTCTACAGCAAATGCTTAATACACAAACCATTATCTCTTAAAAACTGCACTAATAAGCTCAGGGCAGAGGCAGAAAACGGGCTCCTAAAGGTCTCAGTCTGATGGCTGCCCCTGCCACTGCGGAGACAGAGAAAACAGGAGGTACTCTAGCACAGGAATGGGAGGCCAGAGAATGCTTCAGCCATGAAATGATGGCCTAAACTGTTATTTCCTGAACAGTACTGAAGGAGAAATAAGAGAAATGAAAAATGTTTATTCTTTTAGACCAATACATTCCAGTAAGATTTACATGATGGCCACCTCAGAGGGCCTGTATTTAGTGGATACAGGTTTTAACTTCTAAAAGCTCTGATATTTTGCTATTGGTCTCTGTCATCAACTATGCCTGACAAACATTGCCAGGAAATTGGACCTGGACATCAGGCAAATGTACCCTGAACTAGACAGGCTGGGCCACTATATTCAAAGAGATGTTAAATGCAAGAAATGAGGACAATGCACTGCAAGTCCCAAGAGGGATAAATAAAAAGAAATCCACATTAAGACATATCATAGTGAAACTACAATGGTAGAAAGTAAATCTTTAAAGGAACTAGAGAGAAAAGTCAGGATACCTGCAAAGAATGACAATTAGACTGACGGCGGCTGCAATGACAATAGATAGCAAAATTTAATGGAATTGTACTTTCAGAAGTGCTAAAGCAAAATAATTGTTAACCTAAAATTCTCTACTAAATTAAATTATCATTGAGAGAACAAAATGAAGTTAATATTTAGATATACAAAGGACTCCTGAAGAGAGTGCTTCCTGCTTATGCTTGCTGAAATAGCGCTAAAAGATACATTCCAGAAAGAAGAAAAAGAACCCAGAAAAGTAATAACTGAGGTTAGTAAATTTAGGTCTAAATAGTGAATAAACATAATTACTTACAATTTTTTTTTAAAAGGGAGCCTAAGATTGGAGGAGGTGAGGAAGATAATACTAAACGACTGTCGGCAAGTCACAGTGTCATAAGTATCATAGGAGTTTAACTTGTTTAGGAGAATGGTAAATATACTTTAAGTATGTTTGTTAAAATTTTCAAAGGCAATCAGTAAAAGAACAGAAAAAGATGTTACTTCTAAATCCACAGAGGAATTAAAAACAAGCCCAATATTTTTGATGGAAGGCAGGAAGTTTAAAAATTAAAAAAAAGAAACAAACAAAAACAGGAAATGTAAAATAAAATAGAACTAAGTCCAATTACGATTTCAATCATGATAACTCTAAATGGAATAAACTCACCTATTAAGAAAAATTCGGATTAACTCACACACAGACACTCAGACTTAAGGTGTTTAAAACATAATGATATAGAAAAGTTGAAAACAAAGGAATAGAAAAATTATACAAGGAAAAAATACCTAAAAGAAAGCTGATGTAGCAGTATTGATATGATACTGAAAGCAATATCAGACAAATTGGAATATAAAGCAAAGCATTAACAGAGATAAAGAATATATTTAATAACAGAAAAAGTACCATCCAGCAAGTTATAACAATCATGAATTTTTATGCACCTAGTATAATACTAAAGCAGCAAGCACTTTCCCAAACCAAATTCACTTTCTTTATTTTGTTGAAATTTAGTTCAAAAAAGCAACAGATAAGAAAGCCAGCACACTGGTCAGATGGACCCTTGATTAGAGAGAGGGACCATGACCTTGACTTAGTAGCAGTTTCTGTCCTGTATTTGGATATGAAGCCCTGTGAGATCCCAATTCTTGCACAGTTTTGAACGTAGTCAAGGCTGTTTTCCTCCTCTAAGAGTGTCCTGGGACTCAAGTCCAATGCTCAGTATTTAGCCTGAATCATTTAGTATTTGAATCCCTTTAGTTATCCTCTCAACACTGAAGAATTTGAGGGAGACACCCCAGAAGCCAGCTGCCATCCTGTTAGTGACCTGCCCGGCATCTTCAATGGTTTCTATTCACTTCACCTACTGTCAGTTAGATTCTAAAGAGAGTTCTAAGAACACCAACCCTGACAATCAGCCTAAGCCACCAAGCCATCAAGTCTGCCTCATGCTTCTGGGTACTGTCCTTGTTAACGTTCTAGAAGTCATCTACACCAGCCCCAGGCCTTACATACAGCTGAGAAGTGTCATTACCACAGGACGCTTCTTACGCTTTCTCAAAACATAGCCCTAAAACTCTTTAAACATTTCTATTTAAATTCCTTACTAAATGTCATAATAGAGCCTAGTGCAAGAACTGAGCAAAACTTTTTATAATGAATGCCAACCACTCTGCTAAGATTAGTTTCTCTTGTTTGTTGTTTTTAAGAGGAAAGTAAGTCAGCCCGAGGAACATTTACAGGAATGTCCTGCCTTTCTGGACTTGACGGCCTTGTAGAAGAAAACAGCATGAAGGGTGACAACACAGGCAACATTCAGCCCACCCTGCATTATAATGGGGGTTCCTGTTCCACTGGTGACCTGGAGCACCAGAGCCACAATCAGCACAGTCCATAACAGTTAGAAGGGTATGCTCCTTAGGTGAGTCGAAGGGGAAAGGGATAGAAGAGTAGGGAAAAAAACTAAGGTGGCAGAGAGGAGTGGAGTGAATTTGATGAGTGGAGGTTCATACTTAGACAGATGAAGATCACTGTCAGGTGTATGCTAGAATTTAGCCTCTGATGTGTTTAAAGAAAACTATAATGAATGCACTGGAAGCCACATCGTCACTGCCCTTTACAACTTCTGCAGTCATAAATATACACCTCGAGATTGTGAATAGACTAACTCACTAGAGCAATTACATGCTGCAGCTGAATTGTCTGGGACCTCTGCTTTGATGAAAAGAGGTCACTCCAAGGCCTCATCTTCCCTAAATGTCTGTTCTGGAAACTCTTATTTTACCCTTCATTAATCTAACCAATACTCAGCACTGCTCCTTAGTGGGAAATATTTACCTACAACTACAGAGATGCTTCAGACATACCATCTCACAGCAGTGGCCACTGCTGACCTAAAATCACAGAGAAACTTTGAAAAACAAAGATGCCTAGGTACTCCCCTTCCCATCCCCTACCTCAAAGGCTCTGATGTAACTGGCTTGACTGTGCCCTGAACATCAAGATTCTAAAAGCTCC